>NC_048598.1:87127419-87132419 GCF_003668045.3 Cricetulus griseus | reverse complement strand
AGTCAGGTTCCTGTTTTCTTTTTTGGGTCTGTTCTCTTAGTCTGTTAGTTCTGGAAGTTTGCACTGCCATAGTCCTAAGCTGAGAGATCCCTTCTTGCCTCCAGGCACCAGGTACCCAAGCGGTACACAG
The DNA here is from genome assembly GCF_003668045.3 of Cricetulus griseus. NCBI lineage: Eukaryota > Metazoa > Chordata > Mammalia > Rodentia > Cricetidae > Cricetulus > Cricetulus griseus. Next base: position 87,132,289 of record NC_048598.1, on the reverse strand, counting down.
ACACACATACAGACAAACATCATATACAAAAGTAATATTTTTTGGAAAAAGAATAATCATTTGAAATGTATCTTGAATATTTGCATATTTGGTCATATTTATTATGTTGTATATATTCTTTTTGAAATTGATTACATGTATTTATTCATTTATTTAGTATTTGTATGTGGGAGTAGGGAGGGGTGTGTAAATGCCATTGTGTACAAGTGACAAGTGGAACTCAGGCCTGGCAGGAGCTGGCTCTCTCCTATTACTGCTTAGTGTTTAACTAAAGGTCAAGAATGTTTCTTAAAACATTTTCTGTGAGTCAGTCATCTGTGCAATTAATCCTTCAGTAAACTGGTTTTGGGGAAATTGGTCTTTGACAAACTCTCCTGTCACTGAATTGGCTGTTTTACAGGCTGGTGTTTGGTGAATGTGGCCAGCCACATAGCATGTCCAAACCTTGATTTACAGACCAAACATTGATTTCTCTCCTTTTAAAGAGTTACCATAGACACTTACATACTTATGAATCTTTTCTTTTGCTTTGTTTTTCCAGACAGGTTTCTGTGTGTAGCCCTGGTTGTCCTGGAACTCACTCTGTAGACCAGGCTAACCTGAAACTCAGAGATCAGCCTGCTTCTGCCTCCTGAGTACTAGAATTAAAGGTGTGTGCCACCAATACCCAACCAAACTTGTGAATCTGAGAATCAGATTAGTATTGTGAAAAAAATTCTGTGGGAATTTTGGAATTATTTTAAGTATAAAGTCTCCACTAACAGATTTTACTGTGTCTAGAAGAGCTAATACTTTTGTATGCAGCCTTGCCAAATGCTATGGGTTTTACTTGAGTTGACTTTTGGACTTTTATGTAGATGCTTTAAGTAAATTCCAGTAGATAGATAATATACTTGTCTTTCTTTGGTTCACTCTTCCTCTCACAATGCTGCATTACTAGACCCCCAGTACAACCTCATGTAAGAGTAGAGGTAGTGGGGACACAAGTCTTACACATTTCTGGAGGAAAGAGAAACAGGATCTTGCTGTGTAGCCCAGGCTGGCCTGGATATTGTAATGCCCCTGCCTCACCTTCCAAAGTATAGGATACTGATATATATCACCTTGCCTTCCCCCCCTCTTTTTATGTTTACTGTGTGTGTGTGTGTGTGTGTCAGAGAGAGAGAGAGAGAGAGAGAGAGAGAGAGAGAGAGAGAGAGAGAGAGAGAGAGAGAGAGTGTATTGGGTATACATACATGGGTGTTCAAATGCTTGCATGTGTGTAGAGGTCAGAGGAGGACACCAAGTGTCTCGCTTCATTTCTCATTTCTGCTTTATTCCTTTGACACAGGGTCTCTCACAGAACTGAAAGCAAGGGTGGCGGCTAATCCCAAGCAAACCTATCCCACATAACACAAAGATTATAGGCATGTGCCACCATGCCCTGTTTTTTCTTTCTGGGTGCTTAAGCTGTAAACTCAGGTCCTCGTGCAGTGTGCCAAGTGCTCTCATAACTGCTAATCTATTTCCTCAGTCCCAATTCTTTTTTCTTGTAATGGTGGAGATGGAACCCAGGATCTTGCACATGCTAAGAACACTACTGCTCAGCCAAGTCTCTAGCCCTCTCACCTCATCCTTGAGTTTTGAAAATCGTGCAGAATAAGATGTCAGGGTGGGAGGTAATGGGTCAGTGAATAAAATACTTGCCATGCAAGCTTGATGGAGTTCAGATCCCCAAAACCCACAAAAATGTCAGATGAGATAGTGTACATCCTTAATCCCAATATTCCTAAGGCAACATAAGAGGTAGAGACCAGAGAAACACTTGAAGCTTCCAGGCCAACTAGCTTGGCATACACAACAGCAAACAAGAAAGGATCCTGGCCAGGCATTGGTGACGCAAGCCTTTAATCCCAGCACTCGGGAGTCAGAGGCAGGCGGATCTCTATGAGTTCGAGGCCAGCCTGGTCTCCAGAGTGAGTGCCAGGATAGGCTCCAAAGCTACACAGAGAAGCCCTGTCTCGAAAAACAAACAAAAAAAAAAAAAAGAAAGAAAGAAAGAAAGAAAAGAAAGGATCCTGTAGTAGAATTTTCCTTCTCAGAACAACCAACCCACAAATAATGACATAGAGACTTATTAATTATCAAAGCTTGACCATAGCTTAGGCTGTTTCTCAACTAGCTCTTATCACTTAAACTAACCCATGTGTTTTAATCTATGTCCGGCCACATGGCTCATTACCTCATCTCTGTACTGCACATCCTGCTTCCCCTCTGCCTTGCTGCCAAATCCCTGCCTCCAGAGTGCTCCCTCTCCCCGGAAATCCCACCTATTTTCTCCTGCTTATCTACTGGCAATTCAGCTCTATATTAAACCAATCACAGTGACACATCTTCACACAGTGTAAACAAATATTTCACAACATTTCCCCCTTTTTGTCTAAATAAAAGGAAAAGGACTTAACTCTAAAACAGTAAAACTACATAGAATAAGAATAATTATCAGGTAAGGATTGCATTTTCAGTGTCTAGTCCATTTGTATTTGATAATTTTGAAGTAAATATTCTATTATTGATCCTATCTTGATGAGTCCAAAATTTTATACCTTAATCATTTACTATCATAACTTATATTACCAACACAAAACTATCATTTTAGAACTCAAAACATTATCATAGATAAACAACTTAAGCTTTTATGTTTCTCAACCTTATACACTTTACATCTCTTTTGTGAGTTGTTTTTTTTTTTTTTTTTCTGAGTTTGGTAACAAGGAAAATTGTAATGGTCTAGTCCTCAAATCCCATCAGAGAGATAAAATTTTATCCCACAGAAAGATAAAATAATACCTGAGTAAACAGGAAGTGCAGAGCAAATAACTTCCAAAACTATAAAAATGACAGAAAGAGCTGGCTGTCTGGACAGTCATCCAAGGTTCCTCTGCAACATTGGGGCATCCATCTTTGGCCTACAGGCCTAAAATATCTGGCAGACTTTTCTGCAAAGCATGAATTTTGAAGGACTGTTCCACTTTGGCTTGGCAAAGTTCAGCAGTCTTTTTTCTTTGGGTCTTGCTTGTCCAATTTGTACTGCATACTGTCAGCAGGCAAGACAAGGGCAGTTTCTTTCCCAGTGGCTAACTTTGCCACAATAAAAGCAATTCCATATGGAGGTTTTTTTGTTTTTTTTTTTTGATGCCTACTGATGGGGAATGTCCTTCTGTGTATGTTTATCTTATTGTTGAATAAAGCATTGTTTGGCCAGTGAGGCAGCAAGTTAGGTGGGACTAGGAGTCAAAGAGGATTCTGGGAAATGTAGTAAAAAGAAGTCTTGTATACAGGCAGGAAGTGACATAGCAGGCAGACTCATATGTAAGCAGGGACAAACAGGAAGTCACTCTCTTGCTCTTTTTCTTCTTCTTGCTCTCTTCTCTATGGTGCCGCCATGTGATCCTGGGAAGAGGACGCCAGTGGAAGGCGTCCTTAATAAGATAAGTCTTATAAAATATATAGATTTATGATAATTAAGATTGAGCTAGCATATAAGAAATCCAAGTCAATTGGCCAGCAGCATTGTAAGCTAATATAAGACCCTGTGTGTTATTCTGGGCTCCCATGTGGCTTCAGGGCTCAGGTGGATGGAGTCAAGAGTTTTCGTAACAGCCTACCATCCTGTTTTGAAGTAAATTGGTGCAGCCAGGAGCAGACATGTGTCACTGTCATGGAAAATCTTGTGTTATTAAAACATCTTAAATGCCATATTTTATAGGTTTTTGAAGTATTTGAAGATCACCTATCTAAAATATATCTTTGTTTGACCTTGAAAACATACCTAATAAGACTACAAGTTTGATTGTTATAGATGACTAACTACTAACCTGCATTTCTTAATTATCCTGAGTAGCTAATAATAATAGATTTCAAGGATTAGAAATTTATGTTAAATGAGGTGCATAGGTATAATACCTTAAACGGGGGTAGAAACATATATACAGTATAACAAAAATAACCTTAAATTTATATCAATATACAAAAATCCATACTAATGTAAAATATTTAAGACTAGTAGTTGCTTTTTAGTTTTAGATAGGTTCAATAATCTACCCTTTTTTCTATTATCCCTATATCCCCCCTTTTCTTTTCAGAATGAGATCTATGAATCTAATCTCTTTTGCTTAATTTCCTCCCTGACCATGACCAATAACACCTTGTAATCAACTCCACTAAACAATGAGAAATAGCCACCAAAATGACCAAAAACTACCCTCCCCACCTCTTGGGAATGCAGGTATTGTGTTCTTAAAATTGCTTCCTGTTGTCTGGGGGCAATGACATCTTTAGGGAACCCAAAAAAAATTGAGATAAAGATCAAATCCTGGGAGAGGTAGCTGTTATCCATTCTCAGTGTGATGGGAAAGTATAGATCTTATCTGAAGTTCTGGTTGGAGTAGTCTGTGAGGCTGGACCATCTCAGCTAGTAGCTTTGAAGTTGTTCTGGATGCATAATTTTGAGGAAACTACAACAAAGGCATTCTGAGAGGCTGGATCACCAGGGCTACTTGTCTTTATTAGCATCACATCTGGTCCTTTTTTTTTTTTTTTTTTTTTTTTTTTTTTTTTTTTTTTTTTTTTAGAAAACACACAGACTTTTAAAGGTAATACACATATCTGCATTAACACAAGTATTGAATTGCAGTATGCACAAGTCAGTTAAAGATGATTTTGTTTTGTTTTGTTTTATATTTGAGCAGGTAAAAGGCATCTGTCCATATGGACTGTATAACCAAATGTAAATATAAATCTCTGTCCATCCATATGAAAGGATGGCATGTAATAATAATTTGTGAGGACTCTGTAGCCAGCAAGATTTGTTGTGTCTCATCCAGTTTCA
>NC_048598.1:85196041-85311041 GCF_003668045.3 Cricetulus griseus | reverse complement strand
ACTAGAGTTCTAAAGACAGGGGGAGGAAGGTTCCAGCATTTCATGGCTTCTCTTGCTCTTAAATTTGGCTGACCCTTCCTTCCCCCCAGACAATCTGATATTTTCTCCCTATGCCCTGGCATTTACACACAGCCTAAATTGGGACATCTCTAAGTGGCTCTCAAATCTCCCTCCAGGTGTGAACATTCCATATCTATGGTATTTGCACCTATTTCTATCCCTATCACCTAATTTGCCTCACACTGCCACACAGGCCTCGCCAAACTGGGCTGGATTCACAGTGACTCTTCAGCAGCAACCTTGAAGTCCCAACCCTTTGGAGGAGATTTTCCATTAGGCCACAGCTTCCAGAAGCAACTGTAGGGCAGGCCAGGCCCAGAGACTTGAGGAATGGAGGAACCCTCCCACCCCTAGCCCCGACATGTTGCTGGGATCAAATGTGTATTATTTATCACTCCAGTGTCAGCATGGCTCCCAGGCACCCAGGGAAATGGAAAGTCACTTGGACCTGTGCTGAGTAAACTAAATATTTAAACAGGAATCAGGAATCGAGGGGAAAAAAAATCCATTTTTCTTCAGTAAGGCAGACAGCGCCACAAATGACTTCAAGGCTGAGGGCCTGGTAAACCCCAGCCAGAGTAGAGGGGAAGGCTGGGGCCCCTGGCCAATGGCTCTTCAGAGCAGGACCATGGGCTTGTAGTGGAGGTAAGGATTGAAAAACAGTTGAGACTGAGACTGGGAGACACCAGAACAGAGCCAAGCTGAAATTCATGACCCTGCTGTGTTCTCTTTGCCTAGGGGACTCCGTCTCCCTGTTTCAGGGATAATCTGATCTGGGCAACAGTGGGGCACACCTGTAATTCCAGCCATTGGGAGGCAGTTGCAGGTCAACTCTGTGAGTTCCGGGCTACTCAGAGCTATATAGTGAGAACAATAATGATAACAACAAATAGAAAGAAAGGAAAAGATGGTTTCAAGGCCACCCTTGGCTATTGTTTTGTTTCATGGCAATCAAGATGGCAGGAACTGTAGCAGCTGGTCACATTGTACCCTTCATCAAAGGCCAGAATGAATGCATGCATGCACGCTTGCCAATGCTCAGCTTGGTTGCTGGACTTCTACTCTTACACAGCTCAGAATCCTCTACCTAGGGAATGATGCTGCCCACAGTCCTCCCATCTCAGTAATGAACATAATCGACCCAATCCTCCATAGACACATCCACAGGCCAACCTGATCAGACAAGCCCTCAGTGAAACTTTCCCGCGTGACTCTACAATGTGTTAAGTGTATATGTATGTGTGCCTGTGCCATGATTCAGTATGAAGATCAGAAGACAACTTGAAGGAGCTGGTTCTTTCCTTCCACCGAATGGGATCCAGGGATTGAACGCAGGTGGTCAAACTTGGTAGCAAATACTTTTACAAACTGAGCCATCTCACCAATCAAGTTTCAGTTTTCTTTTATTTTTAGTTCGGATCTTATATATCCAAGTTTGGCCCTGCATTTCTTATTCTCTTGCCTCTACTTCTCAATGCAGGGGTTACAGGTTTGTGCCAAACCCCTTGGCCGGCCAACCATCATTTAATCCAGCTTTTCCCTATTGCCTTTCCCCCCTCCCTATATGACCTCTCTTGTATATTTCCACAGCCGTCACTATCCCTGGTCCTCTAAGGATGTGCTTTTTTCTCAGTCCCTGCATACACAAATGCCCTTTTCCTTCTCTCCTCAGAGGACAGCTGAGACAGGCTGACATTTTCCAAATTAACTTTTATAAGAACTGAGGAAATAATTGCAGGAAACACAAGTGCGTAAGTTCAATTCAGTTCAACATTTATGGAGAGTCTTATGTTTAGTGTCACAGTCTGGCTTACAGTGATAAATGGAACACTGTTCCAGGAGTGGGGGAGCCTGTTACCCAAGGAAGAGACAGGGCTACTTATAATCTAGGAAGATAAGGGCTGTAGCAAGCCAGAGTAGGTAAACGGGTGTGCTGTGTGTGCAGGGCTAGGCAGAGAGGCCCTTCGCTGAAGGTGACCTTCTGCACTGTGTGAGTATGTGGGCAGAAGACAGTGGATTTTCTTTATTTCGCTTTTGTTTGTTTTTGACTTTATGTTTTTCCTAGATCCAGATGATGGAGATTTTTTGTTTGATTTTTGAATTTTTTTTTTTTTTTTTTTTGAGACAGGGTTTCACTATGCAGCACTGACTGACCTGGAACTCACAGCAATCTTGCTTCTGCTTCCTAGTGTTGGAATTATAGGAGTACACCACCATTTCTAACAGACAAAGGAATTTAGAACTAATAACTAAAGTACATAAAAGAAATGAAGAACCAATCTGAATAGATTTGTATTGAAGTGAGAAGTGTGAAAGTAAATTTATTATTATTATTATTATTGTATTATTTTGGTTTTCTCTGTGTAACAGCTCTGGTTGTCCTAGAATTTGCTCTGTAGATCAGACTGGTTTCAAACTCACTGAGATCTACCTGCCTCTGCCTCCCGAATGCTGGGATTAAAGGTGTGCACCACCACTGCCCAGTTATTATAATTATTTTCTTATTTTGGACATGAACGCCAAAGCACACTTGTGAAGGTCAGAGGACAACTTTATGGACTTAATTCTCTCCTTGTCCCCTTACATGGGTCCTAGGGATTGAATTCAGGTTAACATACTTATGCAGCAAGCACCTTGACCTGCTGAGCCATCTCACTGAACTTATTTTTGTTTACCACAAGCAGCCGAAGTTAGTCTGTGTGGTCAAGTCTTGCCTTGCGGCCAAAGCTGGCCTGGAATTCCTGAGCCTCCTACCTCCACCTTCCCAATGCTGGAATGACTGACATATTTATGACAGACATTGATGCCATGCTGGGGATCAAACCCAGAGCTTCATGCCTTCATGCATGCTATTTATAGTTGATGTCAACTTGACAGGACCCGGGGTCATCTAGGAGACAAGTCTCCTGTCACACTTATGAGGATTAATTGGGTCCAGAACATGCCTGTGAGAAGTGTTGTTGAGAAGGTTCACGGATGTGGGATGAGACCCTAAAAGAAAGCAATACTGTTCCCTGGAGTTGAGTCCTGGAGTAATTATAAGAGGAAAGGCTAGTCAGGGAGACACATTCATCACTACCTACTTCCTGATTGTGGATGCCACATGCCTTGAGATCCTACTGCCTTGAATTCTCTGTGGCAATGGGTCAGGTAGCTGAAATAAACCTTTCTCTCTTGGGTTGCTTTTGTCACAGGATTTTATCACAGCAACAAGAAAAGAAACTGGCTCAAGAGTTACCCCCCCCACTCCACCACCCCCCGCTGCGCACCCCCCAAATGTGGTGGCTTTAGTGTTGGAACATCATTCAAGAATGGTAAATGTGTGAGATTTCTGAGTGCTTGCCAGAAAACTCCAAGACAAGGAAGACCCTTGTGACCTCAGTTTCTTCAAAACCTGGAATTGTCCTTGGAATGTGCTTTCGTGCCCTTCCCGGGTGTAGTGGAGAGGAATGAGTTTACTTCAGATTATTTGTTACAACTGGCTATTGTTATTTGTTTATGGGTCTCTATGGAAAAACATGGGTTTTTTTGTTTTTGTTTTTTTGTTTGTTGGTTTGTTTTTGCCATGTTCGGCTTGTCCTTGTGATTATAAACACTATTCATGTGATTCTCCTTAACACACAGAGTATGAATTGTCTGATGCTCTGAATAAAGTTGGCTATTGCATGAGACTTTAGTTCGCCTCATTTATTGAGTCCATTCTCACAGGTCCTACCACCTCTAGAGTGGTAAACAATTTTCATTTTAGTTTTGTTTCTTAAACAAGGTCTGGTGAAACCCAGGCTAGCCTTGAACATGATTGGTAGCCGAGAATGACTTTGAACTTGCCTATTTTTTTTTTTAATTTAACATCTAAGGTAGTAGGATTAGAGATTTGCTCTTCTGTACCTATTTTTATGCAGTCTTTCAATCAAACTCATCCCTCTACAATTGAGCTATATTCCCAGCCTCCCAAGACTTACTTTAAACTCAACAGAAGGCAGGTAGGGGTTGTGTCTCAGCAGTTGAGCCCATCTGGCATGCACACACGGCCCCATGTGCCATCATCTCTTGCAGGCAAAACAAAAAGCAAACAAAAAGAGTCGAAATATTCCTGAAGAGGCTGCAGTATACCTCAGCATTAGGGCAGTTACTTAGCTAGCATTTGCAAAGCTGCAGGGTCAATCCTTAGCACCCAAAATCCAATTAAATTTAATTTAAAAATTTTTCCAAGACAGGCACGATAACTCATGCCTTTAATTCCCAGCCCACTGGAGGCAGAGGCAATTGGATCTCTGTGAGTTCAAGGTTAGCCTGGTCTGCACATTGAGTTCTAGGCTAGTCAAAGCTACATAGTAAAATCCTGGGGTTTGTTTGTTTGTTTGTTTTGTTGTGTTTTAGTTGTTGTTTTAATGAGACAAAGAAAGATTGATTACAGAAAACCAGGGTAAATTAGAACTCATTACCTAAGTTCCACTTTCTCTTTTGGGGGATCCATTTATGAGGAGGGTGGTATTATCGCCTTCAGATCCTTTTAAGTCACCACCAGAGAGCAAGTGGTACTTCAGAAATCCCAGCTGTCAGGGTTGGAGAGGTGGCTCAGACCTGGCTTCCCAGAACCCCAAGGGTGGCTCACAACCCTCTGTAACTCCAGCTGTTGGGGAATTTGATGCCTCTGGCCTCCAAGGGAACCTGCACTCACATGAACACACCATCTTCCTAACATAAACAGAACCTAAAATGAAATGAATCTTTAAAAAAAAATCACAGCTGCATGATTTCTGAAAGATGATTTTACCAGACCCTAGAGATACATAAAATTGTAACGAGTCTTTATCCCGCCAGCCTACTCTCAAATAATGATACCGAGACTTATTATTAATTATGAAACTTGGCCTTTAGTTTCGGCTTGTTTTCAATTAGCTCTTATAACTTAAATTAATCCATATTTTTTTATTAATCTACATTCTACCACTTGGCTTTTACCTCTATCCCATTCTGTGTGTCTGACTCCTTCCATGTCTGGCTGGCTTCTCTGCCTCTTCTTCCCAGAGTTCTCCCTGTGCCTGGAAGTCCCGCCTATACCTCCTGCCTAGCGATTGGCCATTTGGCTCTTATTAAACCAACCAGAAGGCTCCTTGGCAAAGACACATCTTCACAGTGTACAAAAAGAGTATTCCATAACAATATATAATGAGATTATTTGTGATCGTTTCATTTATCTTATTTGAATGTGTGTGTGTGTGTGTGTGTGTGTGTGTGTGTGTGTGTGTGTGTGTGTGTGCCCACAGAGGCCAGAAGAGGATGCTGGATCCCCCTAGAGCTAGAATGCAGTAGTTGTGAGGTGTCTAAGTGTGGGCTAGGAACCAAACTCAAGTCCCCCAGAAAAGTAGTGTGCTCTCAGCCACTGAGCCATTTTTCAAGCCCCTGTTTTGTTTTTGTTTAAACAGCACTACTGACTGAATCCAGACTTTGAAGTATGCTAAAGTATGCTAAGCAAATTCTCTCTCTCTCTGACACTGAGTTCTATCTGCAGCTTCATTTACATTTCATTTTGAGACAGATTCTCACAAAGTTGCATGGGTTAGCATGAAGGTGTAGTGTGTGTGACGCAGTCAGATCTTGCAATCCTCCTGCCTCATCCTCCTGAATAACTTGAATTATAGACCTGCACCATCAGGTCTGGTGCCCACACAACTCTCGTTGGGAAGAAAAGAGATGAGGATGTGGGGGTTCCTAATAGATGTAGTTACCTACTGATGGGCATGGCACTTGAGAAATGTGGTTCTTCAAGCCTGGAAGACTACCAGAGTGTAAGAATTAGGAGTTTGTCTTGCTTTTGCTGGGAAGGGGGAGTTGTTTTGTTGTCATTGGTAGTGTGTGTGTGTGTGTGTGTGTGTGTGTGTGTGTGTGTGTGTGTGTATTGTTTTGTTTAAACATCTTATTTAGTTTTTAGACAAGGCTGGCCTCTATTTTACAGAGATCCACCTGCCTCTGCCTCCTGAGTGACAGGAGCAGAGACATTTGCCACTTTGTCTCCTCTCTCTCTCTCTCTCTCTCTCTCTCTCTCTCTCTCTCTCTCTCTGGTTTTTTGAGGCAGGGTTTCTCTGTGGCTTTGGAGACTGTCCTGGAACTAGCTCTTGCAGACCAGGCTGGTCTCGAACTCACAGAAATCCACCTGCCTCTGCCTCCAGAGTGCTGGGATTAAAGGCATGCACCATCACCGCCCTGTTTAAGGCCATTTTTTTTTTTAAATCTCAATAATTAGCACTCTTAGGCCTCTGAAGAATTAGCTGAAAAACAAACTGATTGATCAGTACATAACACTAGCTAGACGAGGAATGCTAGGCAAGCACTAGAAAAACTCTTTATTTGTTGCTGGCAATTAAATGCAAGGGCTGGAGTAAGGGAAGCAGGCACTCTACTGTGCTGCAACCCACAGCTACTTAATATGCAGCTCAGGCTGGCCTGGAACTCATAGCAGTCTGTAGAGACAAGAGGCCAAAAATAAAAACAAAATTCTCATGTTTTAACAATCGGGCTGCAAAACAGATGTGATAGTGTGCATGTCTCATTCCAGCACTTGGGAGGTCTGGAGGCAGGAGGACCAGGAGTCAAAGCAATTCTTGGATACATAGCAAATTTGGTGTTTCTCTCTCTCTCTCTTTCTCTCTCTTTTAGACAAGCTCTCTTAAAAGGAAAGCTGACCTTGAACTTGCTATGTAACCTAGAATAAACTCATGATCTTCATGTTTCCACACTGAAGGGACACTCTGGGCTACTACAGGAGAACCTGACTCACACACACACACACACACACACACACACACACACACACACACACACACACCCCTAGGTCACAACCATTTGGAGCCTTAGTGATCCATGATCTTACATTACATCTTGATTTTCACTTCCAATGATCCACACGACCTTATACAAGCTGGTGAGTTTCAAAACCACAGCTCACCCTGTAAGATTTAATACTCAACAGATAATGAGATATTCCCCCACATTTTGCTCCACTCGGAGGCTCAGGAGCTAAGACCTAGTGACTTCCCCGTAACTGCTGTAAAAGAACTTAGGCTCCCTCTCAGTGGGGCAATCTCTCTAGGTGCTCACCCATTGCCCTTTTTTTTCCTTCCTTCTTCCTCCCCTCCCTTCTTTTTATGGTACTTGGAACAGAACCAAGGACTACTTACATGTTGGGGAAATGCTCTACCACTGAACTATATCTCCAGCCCTCCTTTAACTTTTTAAAAAGTATTTTGCTGGCAGTGGTGGCACACACCTTTAATCCCAGCACTGGGGAGGCAAAGGCTTCTCTCCAGGCCCCCTCTTTTTACTTGTGGAGTCAGTGTTTCACTAAGTTGCTCAGGCTGGCCTTGAACTCATTTTGTAGTCCAGACTCATCTACCTATGATCCTTAGATCTCAGACTCCAGAGTAGCTGGGATTGTAGGCCTGAGTTACCAGGAGTGGCTGGCTGCCTGATACTTCCATGCAGTATATTTTTGTAAATTATTCCTTTGTCTATTTGTGCCCTTTCTTTTATAGTATTCATAAAAGGCCTTCTACATCCTACCCTGTGTTACAGGGCACAATCCTCCTGCTTCAACCTCTTAAGTGTGGAATATTACAAATGTAACCCACCATGCCTGGCTTTAAATTCTGCCTTTTGTTGTTGTTGTCAGTACTGGGAATTGAACCTGGTGCTCAAGAACTTATTATCATTGTGAGCTATATCCCTGGTTCATTTTTTTGTTGTTGTTTGTTCATTTACTTATTCTTTTTTTGTTTAAAGACAGAGTCATACTAAGTTGCTCAGGCTGGCCTTGAACTCATTCTGTAGCCCAGGTAGTCCCTGACCTCAAAATCCCTTGCCTTAGCCCTCTGATTAGCTAGGACTTCAGTTCTGCAGGCCCATGCTGGGACAGGATCTACTGTAGCCCAGACTGGCCTAAAATTTGTTGTATAACCAAGGATGACCTTAAACTTCTGCCCCTCCTTCCTCTACTTCCCAGTATTGGGATTATGGGTGTGTACCTGTTACGGATAGTTCTTCCCACCAGCCTGGTCCCACAGCCTCATCAGCCCCAAATGAACACACAAATGCTATATTAATAATAAAACAATTGGCCAATGACTAGGGCTTCTTATTGACTAGCTCTGTCTTAAATATTAACCCATAACTATTAATCTATGTATTTCTACATGGTCTTATCTTACCAGAGAACGCCTGATTTGCATCCTCTCTTACTGGGATCACATGGCAACTCCTCTCTGCCTACACTTCCCAGAATCCCCCACATCTCCTCAACCCACCTATCTTGCTGCCCTATTGGCTACAGTGGTTTTTTATTCATCAACCAATAAGAGAAACATATGTACAGAAGAACATCCCCATCATGTCCCAGCATAGCTGGTGAGGTGCTGAGGCTCAAACTCAAGGCTTCTGCAAGCTAGGTAAGCATCAGCCATCTTTGTGCCTCTCCAATCACAGATTACTACATTCTGTTTTATTTTGTTGAGACAGGGTTTCTCTGTGTAGCTCTAGCTGCCTTGAAACTCACTCTGTAGAACAGGCTGGCCTCGAACTCACAAAGACCTCCCTGCCTCTGCCTCTGCCTCCTGAGTGCTGGGATTAAAGGCATGAACCACTATGCCTGGCTCAAAAAATTCTTAATTCTTATTTTGTTTTTTTAAGGTTTTTTTTTTAAATAGTATTTATGTATACATGTGCGTAGGTACCTGCAGAGGCTACAAAGAGGGGATCTGGTCCCCTGGAACTGGAGTTACAGGAGGTTATTAGCAACCCAACATGGGTGCTGGAAGAGCAGCAAGTGCTCCTAATCACTGAGCCATCTCTCTAGTCCTCCAGAAATTCTTAATAAGTCATAATGTTGTATTTTCATTGAAATAATTCTATTTTTTATATTTGAGACGGTCTCACTATGTAGCCTAGAAGTCACTTTGCTGACTAGGCTGGCCTCAGATTCACCGAGATCTGCCTGCCTCTGCCTCCCAGGTGCTGGGATTAAAAGTGTTTACCACCACTCCCATCAAAAGACCTTTTTTGCTAATTAAGGGGAAATTGAAATAGCAAAGACATGAACACAAAATTAGCAGAATTTTCAGGGCATGGTGGTGAGTGTCCTTAATCCCAGCAGAGGACTAAAGGAGGGGGCAAAGGAAGACAGATCTCTGAGAGTCCCAGGACAACAAAGCAAGTTCCAGGACAGCCAGGGCTGTTGCTCAGAGAAACACCCAATCTGGAAAAAGAAAATGAGCAGCATTTTCTCAGATGAAGTTTGTTGGTCTAGAGGTTATCACATGCCTTGGGCGCCTGCAGCTTCATTTCCTTATACAACCCTGTCTCCCCTGGAGTCAAGAAGTCTGCAGGCACTGAAGCAGAGGAGATGGCAGGGAGCTTCTACAGCCTTCCCACATTCCCTCACTCCATCCCTGGGTCTGGGAGACTCTTCTCACCCAGTAAGATTTCCTTTTTTAAAGAAGCAAGGTTAGGTTACATAAATAAGACTCCTCACTAATACAGCTAAGGTGCCAGGCCACTGATGCCTGTGAATGCCAGCCTGACAGGACATCTACCCTACGAGACAACAGGGAGCCACTGAAGGGTTTCAAGCAAGAATGTGACAAGCATTTTAGAAACACTGCACAGAAGCAGCTGGAAGGACTCATTAGAGAAGAAAAGCAAGGCTCATACAAGGAGCCTGCTCCTATTGCGTTTTCTATTTTAGTTCTAATTTTTAAAATTGCATTACAATGAAAACTATAAAAAAAGCTGTATTATAATCACCATGTTTGTATGTGTGTATATGTAGGTATGTGGCATGTGATGTGAGCATGCTTTTGTGGTGTGTATGTATGTGATATATGTATGTGTGTTTATGTGTATATGTGTTATGTATATGGGGTATGTATATGTGTCTATTTGTACGTGTCTGTGTGTGCATGGTGTGTGTGTGTGTATGAATATGTGTATGTGGTTGTGTGATTTGTGAGAGTGCTTGTGTGTTGTAAATGTGTATGGTATGTGTGTATGTTTATGTGTTTGTGATTGTGTGATGTGTGAGAGTGTTCATATGTGTGCATGTGTGTGTATGTGTGTGTATGTATATGTGTCTCTGTGTATATCTGTGTATATATGTGTGCATGTGTATGGCATGCATATGTATGTATGCATATGTATATGTGTATGGTATGTGTGTGTATATGTATGTTTGTGTGTATATATGTGTGTATGTGTGTGGTATGTGGTATGTGTATGTGTCTCTGTGTGTGTATGTGTTTGTGTGTGTATGTTGTGTGAGATGTGTGAGGGTGCTTGTACCACAACACACATGTAGTCAGAGGACTTTTTTTTTTCAGAGGACAACTTTTAGGAGGCAGTTTTCTCCTTCCAGTGTGGGGTGCAGGGGTTGAACTTGGGTCACCAGGCTTACACAGCAAGCACTTTTGCCAGAGGAATCATCTCATTGACCTTTTGTTTTCTTTTCTGGGTCAGGTCTAAGGATAGTTAGCCCAGGCTGGACTAGTGTTCCTTATCTACAGGCTGGTTTATATGGAGTTCCTTCTTGTCATTGGGATAGGGTCTCACTCTGTAGCCTAGAACTCACGGCAATCCTCCTGATTCAGTCTCTTAAGTGATGAGGTTACAGCCCTGTGATATCATGTCTAGTTAGAAGCCCAATTTTAAAGAAACACACACACACACACACACACACACACACACACACACCTTTAAAGTTAGACGTGGTGGTCCCTGGCTTTAATCCCAGAGTTTAGGAGGCAGAGACAGGCAGATCTCTTTGAGTTTGAGGTAGCCTGGTCTACATAGCAAGTTCCAGTCTAGCTGAGGCTACATAGTGAGATTCTGTCTCAAAGAACCATATATAACACATACACACACACACACACACACACACACACACACACACACACACTGGGTCATATGGTTGTTCCGTTTTTAATTTTTTTGAGGACCCCTCAAATTGACTTCCATAATAGCTGTATTAATTTGCACTCCCACCAGCACAAGGGTCCTCTTTCCCACCTCTGCCGTTGCCAGACTTCTTGATGAGAGCCATTCTGATCCGGGGAAATGGAATCATAAAGTAGTTTTTATTTGCATTTCCCTGATAGTAGGGCAGTCGAGCTCTTTTAAAAAAATAATTATTTGCCCATTTGTGTTTCTTTTGAAAAGTGTTCCTTTCATTAGCCCCTGTCTAACAAAGAGCTGGTAGTAAAGACTGTCTCCTCTTCCGTGGGCTCTGTTTGCTTTGCTGATGGCTTTTGCGGTGTAGGAACCTTTTAATGTCACATAGTTCTATCTGTTGATTCTTGGGGCTAGTTCCTATGCTATTGATGTTCTGTTCAGAATGTTCTTGCCTGCCCTGGTATCTGAAGAGTGTTCCCTAAGCTTTCATCTAGAAGTTTCAGTGTTTCGGGTTTTAAATTAAGGTCTTTGATTCATTTCAAATTGAATTGATTTTTTTGTGTGTGCAAAGTGAAAAAATATGAGTCTAATTTCATTCTTGTGCTGGTGGATATCCAGTTTTGCCAGCACCATTTATTGAATAGGCTATCTTTTCCCACTGCATGTTTTTGCCTCCTTTGTCAAAAATTAGGTGGCCTTAACTTTACCAGTTTATCTCTAGGTCTTCTATTCTGTCCTACTGGTCTACCTACTTGGTTTTGTTTTGTTTTATACCAGGACCAATCTGTCTTTATAGCTTTGTAGTATAATTTGAAGTGGGGTGTTGTGGTCCCCTCAACTATGCTCTTGTTCCTTAATATTGCGGTGGCTGTTTGTAGTATGTTGTGGTTCCATATGAATCACAGGATTGTTCTCTCTAGATCTCTGAAATATGTCATCAACATTGATCGATATTACATTAGGTCTGTGGTTTAATTTTTGAAGCAGAGACATTTTCACAATATTAATTCTGCTGCTATAGGAACATGGAAGGTTTTGCCATTGTCTTTGACTTCCTTTTTCGATGTCTGGATGTTTGGTGTTTTTTGGTGGGGAGGATCTTTTTTGAGACAGGGTCTCTCTATTATGTAGCTCTATCTGGAACTTGCCATGTAGACCAGGCTGGCCTCGAACTCACAGAAATCCGCCTGCCTCTGCCTCTCAAGTGCTGAGATTAAATGTGTACACAACTATGCCCAGCTTGTCTGGATTTTTTTTAGCAGTCCATAGATGTGTTCCTAGGTACTTTTTTTTTTTTTTTTAAAAAGCTATTACTAATGAAATATTTTTCTTGATTTCTTTCTCTTAGAGTGTTGTAGGGTGACCACCAGGGAAGACTACTCAGCCAGTAGGAAGTTTTTATTAGCTGGCCAGAGTTAAGCACAAAACAAGGACAGTTAGCCAGAAGTAGAACTACAAAAAGCCAAAAAAAAAAAAAAAAAAAAAAAAAAGCTAGTCCGTTTAGAGACTTTCCTAGAACTATGGACATTGATGGATCACACCTTTGTTTTCATTTTGGCAGGTGGTGCTGTCTACATGATGATATATGGTTTTTTTTGGGGGGGGGTGTGGTTTAGTGTTTCAAGACAGGGTTTCTTTGTGTAGCTTTGGAGCTTGTCCTGGAACTCACTCTGTAGACCAGGCTGGCCTCAAACTCACAGAGATCCTCCCGCCTCTGCCTCCCAAGTGCTGGGATTAAAGGCATGCACCACCACCACCCAGGTACATGAAGAGTTTTAACGGCCTGAATGGTACTTCCAACATGGCATCAGTTGTGCTAAGGTCTGGGAGCCTGTTAAGAGTACATTATTAATGTATATGAAGGCTACTATTTTATATTGATTTTTGCATCCTGCAATTTCACTATGTTTATTAAATCTAAGAGTGCTTGACTAAATTTTAGGGGGTCTTTTAAGTATAGAATCATGCCATTTGCAAACCAAAATAGTTTTACTTCTTCCTTTTCTATTTTCTTTAATTATTTACTATTTTATGTGCCTTGGTATTTTGTCATAGTTGTCAGGTCCCCTGGAGCTGGAGTTACAGACAATTGTGAGCTGCCATGTGGAAGCTGGGAATTGTACCTGGGTCCTCTGGAAGAGCAGCCAGTGCTGTTAACCGCCAAGCCATCTCTTCAGCTCCCTTCCTATAACTTTGTTTTTCTCTTGTCAAATTGTTAAAGTCAGGACTTTAAGCACGATATTAAATAAGAGAGGAGAGAGTGGGTATCCTGGTGTCACTGTAGAGAAAATATTGTGTGTTTCCCTCCATTTGGTATAATGTTGGCTATAGGTTTGATTATTCCTAACATTTCTAGTACTTTTATCATGAAAGCATATTGAACTGCCAAATGCCCTTTGAGTATCATTCTAGATGACTGTGTGGGTTCCTACCCTTTAACTTGTTTACATAGTATTTCACATTTATTGATTTATGTCTGTTGAACCAACCTTGCATCTCCAGGATAAAGCCTGCTTGCTCATAATATATGATCTTCTTAACGTGTTCCTGAACGTGGTTTGGAAGTATTTTGTTGATAGATTTTGTGTCTGTTTGTCAAAGAAATTAACCTCTAGTTTTCTCTTTTTGTTGTGTCCTTACCTGGTTTTGGCATTGGGATAACATTGGCTTCATTGAATGAATTTAGTTGTGTTCCTTCCTTTCTGTTTTGTGGAGAAAGTTAAGAATTGATAGTAAATCCTCCTTGAAAGTTTGAGAGAATTCAGCAGTGAATCCATCAGTACCTGGGGGGAGACTTTTGATTTCAACTGCAATTCCATTGCTTGTAACAGATCTGTTAAAGTTATTTATGCCTCCTAACTTTAATCTCGGTAGGTCATATGCATTTAGAAATTCATGTATTTCTTCTAGGGTTTACAGCTTTTTGGTGTATAAATCTTGAAGTATTTTCTAATAAGGTTCTGGATTTCATTTGAACCTGTTGCAATGATTCCCTTTTGATCTCTAAATTTATTAGTAGCTTCTCTTTCTTTGTCAGATTGACTAAAGGTTTGTCAATCTTGTTAACTTTTTCAAAGGACTCTGGTTGATTTTGTGTACTGTCCTTTTAAAATCAATTTTATTCATTTCTTCCCTAATCTTTTTTTCTTATCATCTACTGGGTTTGGGGATTGTCTGCTTGCTGTTTTCAGGAGCCTTTGATTTTTGTTTGTTTTCCACAGGGTTTCTCTATGTAGACCTGGCTGTCCTGGAACTCGATCTGTAGACCAGCCTGACCTCAAACTCACAGGGATCCACCTTCCTCTGCCTCCTGAGTGCTGGGATTAAAGATGTGGGCCACCACCACCCGCCTGTTTTCAGGTGCCTTGAGGTACACCATTAGGTTGTTTATTTGAAAGCACTCACAATTTTTAATGGGCTTATTCCTTATAAGTTCTCCTCTTAGGGCCACTTTAGCTGTGTCCCGGGTGCTCTGGAAGACTGTATTCTCATTTTCATTTGACTCAAGGAATTTTAAATTTTCCTCACTGGTTGCTTTGTAACACCCACTGTTTGCTTTAAAAAATGTGTTGTTTTGTCACCTGTCATTTTTGTAGTTTCTATAGTTTCTTTTCTCTTGTTGTTGATTCCTGCTTTCAGCTCATTGTGGGCTGGTAGGACACAAGGGATTTTCTCTCTCTTTTGTTTTTCGAGGCAGGGTTTCTCTATGGAACAGCTCTAGCTGACCTGGAACTAGTTCTGCAGACCAGTCTAGCTGAGAACTCACAGAGATCTACCTGCCTCTGCCTCCCAAGTGATGGGATTAAAGGCATGTGCCACCACTGCCCAGAGAATTATCTCATTTTTTAAAATATTAGTTGAAATTTGATTTATGTCCTATGGTATGAACACTTTTACAGAGAGTTCCATGTATCACTGAGGAAATGTTTCTGTATCTGTCAAGTAGAACATTCTACATGTATTCATTAAGTCTGTTTATCTACAGTGTATCTATTCTATATATTTTCCTCTCAGTTTTAGTTTGGAAGTCTTGGCTATGGTGTGTTGGGAGAGATTCTTCTCTCATCATGTCTATTTGGAGTTCTATATGCGATTGTGTTTGGATGTCTACTTCTTTCTCTAAGTTTGGGAAGTTTTCTGCTATTATTTCACTAGTCTGTCTATTCCATCAAATTTTAGCTTTGCTCCTTCTTCTCCACCATGAGTTCTCAAGTTTGTCCTCTTAAATATATCCCAGAATTCTTGAATAGTTCATTCATGCTCCTTCATTTTTGTTGTTGTTTTAGAATGGTTTTTTGTTTTCCATATGGGGTCTCACTATCAATATAGTCTTGGCTGTCCTGGAACTCACTCTGTAGGCTAGGCTCTCTCTTCTTCCCAAGTGCTTGGACTAGGCATGCATCACCGTGTATTGTATTGTTTCCACTTTGTCCTCCATCTCTCAAAAGTCAAAATCCCAGGCTACCCTGACCTTTGAGAGTGCTGGAGGCAAATCTCCAGTCTCTCAAGGCCCCAAGGCCCCAAGGCCCCACTGGAGCGGAAGCTCTGGTCCTGCACTCGGGGCTTGGTTGCTTGTGGTATTTGTTGCTTGTGGTTTCCTCTGATCTAGAGCCAAGCGCCTGGTGGAGCCATGTTCTTTGGTCCCATTGGAGCCAGAGCTGGAGACCTGAATGTGCAGAGCTCTCTTGTCCTGCCACAACCAGAGACCTGGTCTCCTGGTGCTCGCTGGACCAGCTGGAGCAGGAGCAGGAGCAGAGGTCTAGACAAATAGTTTCTTCTGGGCTATTGGACAGATTTATTTGTGTGTGCATGTGTGTGTAGGCCACATGCATATGTGAAGATTAGAGAACAATTTACAGGAGTGTTTTCATTTTTCATCAGGTGGGTGACAGGGCCTGAACTCAGAGCATCAGGCTGGGCAGCAGGAATCTTTTTTTTTCTTCTTTTTGGTTTTTTAAGATAGGATTTCTCTGCACAGCCCTGGCTGTCCCAGTAGAACCCACCTTTGTAGACCAGGCTGGCCTCCAACTCAAAAGATCACCTGCCTCTGCCCTAGTATTGGGATTAAAGGTGTGCATCACCAAGCATGGCTCAGGAGTCCAATTTGAAAACCTTAGATAGACAGGTTGGTAACTAGATAGCCTGAGACAGTGTCTGGCTTTGTAGCCAAGACTGGCCTCAGGCTTGCACTGTTACTTTGCTGCTGACTCACTAGTACTGGGACTACTACCATGAGCCCATGCCTGTCTTTAAATCTTTTAAATATTTTTTCTTTTTTTTTCTTTAAATTAGAAACAATCTTATTTTACATATCAATCCCAGTTCCCTTTCCCTTCCACCCTCCCATGTCCCCCCCATCCCTCTTCTGCTCCATAGAAAGGATGATACCTTCCATGGGGAATCATCAAAGTCTGTCACATCATTAGAGGCAGGGCCTAGCCGTGCGCGCCCCCCCCATATGTCTAGCCTGAGAGAGTATCCCTCTATGGGGAATGGGCTCCCAAAGTCCATTCGTATACTAGGGATAAATACTGTTCCACTACCAGAGGCCCCATAGACTGCCCAGGCCTCCTAACTGACATCCACATTCAGGGGTAAAAAAATATTTTAAATTATGAATACATGTGTGTATCCACTTGTGGGTATACGCACACAAGTGAAGGTGCCCACGGAAGCAAGAAGTGTTGGGTTCCTGGAGCTGGAGTTATGGGCCTTTGTGAGCCACCTGCAGTGGGTGTTGGGAACTGAAGTTGGGTCCTCTGCAAGAGTAGTAAGTGCTCTTAGCCACCAAGTCACCATCTCTCCAGGCCCACCGTGCCTATCTTTAAAAACTTTTAAAATATCCAAGTAAGAGAAGACTTTCATACAGACTTCACATAAGCTTACTAAGTAATGCATGGATTCTGATTTACTCAATAATTTATTCAACAGAGGGAAGAAAGAAAAAAAAAAATCTAGAGATTATAATGGCCCCTGGACTGAATGCCCAATCTGTCCTCTTCCCTTACCTTTCAGCTGAGCTTGTCATGCCTGTGCCTCCAGGTCAGGTGGTTCCCTGATTAGACAGACACACAGCAGCCCAGAACCTCTGCAGGCCCACTTGGTTCCCAAATTCCTTCCTGCACCTGCCTGGCAGGTCATCTATCACCGCCTCAGCATGATCGCCTTCTCCTCCCATCCTACTTCAAACCACAAACTCTGCCCTGCTCCCCAGATCTCTGCATTGTTCCCCTGTGTTTTGCTGGTCTCTATAATACAAAGTGCTTTCTAACATACCATATACATCACAGTGTCATGTAATATACCATATACATCACAGTGCCATGTAACATACCATAGACATCACAGTGCCACCTAACATACCATATACATCACAGTGTCATGTAATATACCTATACATCACAGTGCCATGTAACATACCATAGACATCACAGTGCCACCGAACATACCATATACATCATAGTGTCATGTAACATGCCATATACATCACTTTTAGTTCTATTTTTCCCACTAAAAGGAGGATAGCAACTCCCACACATGTCCTGAGATCTTATGACCTCTGTGGAGGGCATGCTCCACCCACAATAAACAAATGAGGGGGAAACCAGGAGAGAGAAAGACATACTGGGGTCTAGCTGGCCTGGTGGCTCTCACCTGCAACCCCAGCCCCTTCAGTCAGGGCAGTCTGTCTATGATTTTCAGGACTAGTGAGCCTAAGTGAGCTACAGTGAGACTCTAAACAAACAGCAGCTGGGAGTGTGGCTCAGCGGTCAGGAGGGCTCAAGGCTCTGCGGCTGAATTCAGTTCCCAGCATCCAAGTGGTGGCTTATAAACCATCTGTAATTCCAGCTCCAGGGGGCATATCATCCTCTCTTCAGTCCCCTGAGTGGAGCAGGCATGTTCGTGGGGCGCATATATACATGCAGAAAAAAAGCCCTAAATAAACCTGTGAAAAGAAAGAAAGAAAGCTGGGCTGGTGGCCCATGTCTTTAATCCTAGCACTAGGGAGACAGAGGCAGGAT
Source organism: Cricetulus griseus (assembly GCF_003668045.3). Lineage (NCBI taxonomy): Eukaryota > Metazoa > Chordata > Mammalia > Rodentia > Cricetidae > Cricetulus > Cricetulus griseus. The sequence goes on along the minus strand of NC_048598.1, from coordinate 85,293,021 downwards.
TCCTGAGTTCAAGGTCAGCCTGGTCCACAGAGTGAGTTCCAGAACAGCCAGGGCTACACAGACAAACCCTGAAGAAAAAAAAAAAAAAAGGAAGGAAAGACGAAAGGAAGGAAGGGGGAGAGAGAAACAGGGAAGGAAGGAAGGAAGGAAGGAAGGAAGGAAGGGAAGGAGGGAGGGAGGGAGAAAGGAAGGGAGAAAGGGAGAGAGAGAAAAGGGAGAGAGAGAAAGGAAGGAAGGAAGGAAGGAAGGAAGGAAGGAAGGAAGGAAGGAAGGAAGGAAGGATGCATGTCTGGGGCTGGAATCCAGTAGGATAGTAGTGGGGCATGTATTTACCATATTGGACGATTGACGTTTTTCTCCTTAAAGGGAAGAGGACCTAGAAACCTGCCAGGATATTTAGGGTCAGAAGCCAGCAATACCTTTGGTTCTGTCCTGACCAGCGGCTAAAAATGTCAGAAGTGTTTAGGGGCCCTGTCATCTTTCTTCTGCTCTTTTACAGCTGCCTGGGAGCTATACGTGAAGGTGAGACGAGAACTCCAGTCCAGATACCTGGGATCTACAGGCACTGGAGCTCCTTCTGGGTGGCCCGACTGGAATGACCAGTTTACCCTTCAGACCTCCACCTACCTACTAAGGTGGGCTCAGGCGACCTCCTGTATCCCAGTTTGGGGATTTAAATTAGCATACAAATATGAAAAGTTAAAGCTACCCAGGCTTTTTTCTGAGTTCCAGCTCTATCCAGGGTAGAGACCTGGCAATCTAAGCTATCTAAAAGGAGCTGGGAGGAATAACTATCTCCTTAATGAGTCAGTACACTGTTGAGTCTCAGAAGCAGCTTCACGGGCACTGGGGGTGGGGTGGGGAAGTGGGGTGGGAGGGAATCTGCTACAGGTTCCCCATTACTCAGAAAATCTAAACTCACCCTTTTTTCTTTCTCCTGTCCATTTCTGTTTCTTTCAGATACTGGCCAAATTCTGAGCGGGCTTGTTTTCCTCAAGTTCTGGCCTTTTTGGATTTCTCTCGGCTCTTCCTCACCATAGTCCAGCTTGTTGACCTCCACTGGAAATGGTCTGGCTTTCTCTCTCTTCCTCCTCTCCATTTTCCCTCTAGCAGTGTGAAAAATAATTTTTCTTTCTTTCTTTTCATATGGGTGCCAGCCATGTGCATGCCTGATGCCTGTGGATGTCAGATGACAACATTAGACTTCCTAGGACTGGAGTTACAGTTGTGAGCCACTATGTGGATGATGGAAATTGAACCCTGGATCCTCTGTAAGGGCAACAATTGGTCTTAATTACTGAGCTCATGTGGAACCTTAGCAGATTCCATGGGGGTGGGGGGAGGAGGAACACGACAGGGACAGGGACCGACAAACATGCCAGGCAGACAGTGCTTAATGAGAAGATTTATTAGAAAGGGAAAGGGTAAAGAGACAGAGAGGGCTGGAGAGATGGCTCAGTGGTTAAGAGCACTGCCTGCTCTTCCAGAGGTCCTGAGTTCAATTCCCAGCAACCACATGGTGGCTCACAACCATCTGTAATGAGATCTGGTGCCCTCTTCTGGACTGCAGTTATACATGCAGACAGAACACTACACATAATACAGGCAGATCACTGTACACATAATAAATAAATAAATCTTAAAAAAAAAAGAGAGAGACAGAGACACAGAGGGGACAGAAGAGAAGAGGGAGACAGGAAAAGTCCTGTCTGCCTTAGGGGAACTGCAGGAAAGAGAATGGGAAAGAGCAGGAAGAGAGGAGCCAGAAAGAGAAGAGAGGGAAAGACAGCTAGAAAAGAGAGCTTAAGTGGTCGTAGGTCTGTCTTTTAAAGGGGTCCTTTGCACCTGTGTGCAGACTACTTAACTATGAAACCCTGGGCTGACCAGGGCACTGCCTGAGTGCATTCTGCCAGGTGACAGGGGTAGGCCAGCACAGGGCCTGAGTCCTTACACCCCACCCTGATTTTTTTTTTTCTTATTGAAGATGTCTAGGCTGCTAAAAGCAATATCCCATAAACCCTGTAAAACTTGTTAATGAAATCTGTTAACGTCCCACACCTTTCCTTTTTTGCTTTTAATTAGCCAAAGTACATAATTTATTAGCTCCTGAGTTCTAGTTCTCCTTCCCCTGTACAGTTTTGGTTCCACCCCAGCTGCATTCCTGTAACTTGATGGCCCATTCCCCTTCATGGCCTTTGTGCTGACTCCTTTAAAGCTAGTCAGTCTTGACAGACTGTGACGTCAAACACAGTCCCTGGGGGGGAAAGACACAGTCGCCATCTGCTTTAGAGTAAAAACTAGGTGGACTTCCTGCCCAGGTGTGCAGTGACCTTGCTAGCATGTCTCTTTGAGTGACAGTGAGGAAACTTGTAACAGCTGCAAATATTTATGTAATAGCAGCTTCCGAGACTTACAGCTTGCCTGCTTTGTTGTTTTTCTTAGACTCTAATAATACTGTCTTCAATATATCCTTTGAATCCATTTCTTTCTTTCTTTCTTTCTTTTTTTTTTTAAAGATTTATTATTCTGTATACAGCATTCTGCCTGCATGTGTCCCCGCAGGCCAGAAGAGGGCACCAGATCTCATTACAGATGGTTGTGAGCCACGGTGTGGTTGCTGGAAATTGAACTCAGGACCTCTGGAAGAGCAGCCGGTGCCCTTAACTGCTGAGCCATCCCTCTAGCCCCTTGGATCCATTTCTAGATTCTTGTATTAAGAACCCCAAAATGAAACCTCGGGTTCTCTGCTAACCCAGAAAGCCTTGTTAACCCCTTAAAAAATGATCCTTGGTGACCACTCATTTCTTTCCATCAGGTGCTGTTTGTATCAACATTCAAAGTCTCACCTATGAACAGGTAATAACTGCCTTTCTATAGACTCATGTTCTCTATGGACTATGAAAATCATCGGGTTTGAGAGACAAAGGGCCTGGCAGCTTCGGTGCCACTGGTTGTTGATTTTCCAGGCCCCCAACTCTCCACACCACCGCCTCTGGCTGCTGCTCACCTGAGTCAAGAAAGCCATGCCAGCTCCCCAGCCCCCCAGCTTCTCCCCTGAATCACTACAGATGCAAACACAAGGGAAACAGGGGCAGGAGAGGCAGCTCAGAGGTTAAGCGCACTGGCTGCTCTTCCAGGGGCCCTGAGTTCAATTCCTAGCACACATGTGAAAGCTCACAACTGTCTATAACTCCAGTTCTAGGGCATTTGGACATCTTCACATCTGACATCTTACATAAAGTAAAGTTAAATAAATTAAAACAAAACAAAAACCAAGGGAAACAAACCTACAGGTGGAACATGCCTCTAATCCCAGGAGTTTGGAGGTGTGGGAAGGAGGAGCTGACATTCTAGGTCATCCTGGGCTATTCTAGCAAGTTCTGGGCCAGCCTGGGCTACTTGACATTCTGTCTGAAATTAAAACCAGCAACAAAAAACCCACCACAACACCCTTCCCCGCAAACAACAATAACAAACAGACACATTGGTTCTATCAGATGCTATAAAACTTGTTTTTAGCACAGGAATTTAAATCTTTTATTGCCATCCCCCCACCACCACCTTGAATGCAAATGTTTTAATCCCACCAACAAACCTTTGTTCACACCAAGGCCCCAGCCTCATTCCAGGTATCAGATAGCCAGCAACAGTGACCGTTTCCTCTCCCTTCTCCCTCTCCCATGCACCCCTTCTTTTCAGACTAGCCAATTGACTAAGACTCTAAGGTCAGACCCCAGCCAATAGGGTAAAGACAAAGCAGCCCCCACTTGCCTCAGAATAAAATCCAAGTGCACTTCCTGTCTGTGTGCCTGCTGTTTGGAGGGTACACTCTTGATGGAGAGTAAAGTTTGCCTTGTCCAAATTCTTCAGTTAGAGTAATATCTCTTTGAGACCCTGAAGTTACTTCTAACACAAATGAAAACAAATTTATTTATTATTTCTTGGTCCATGCTTTGGTACCCTCGGAGATCAGAGAGGGTGTCAGATCTCCTGGTACTGGAGTTACAGATGGTTCTCTGTGGGTACTGGGAACTGAACCCAGGGTGGTGGCGCATGCCTTTAATCCCAGCACTCGGGAGGCAGAGGCAGGTGGATCTCTGTGAGACCAGTCTGGTCTACAAAAGTTAGTTCCAGGACAGCCTCAAAAGCTACACAGAGAAACCCTGCCTTGAAAAAACAAAAATAAAATAAAATTTTAAGAAATTGTTTTTAATTTAAAATCACATATTCATTCATTTGTTCATTTATGTGAGACAGAGTCTTGCTGTTGAATGGGAAAAAATGAAATAAAAGGAGGAGGACATGGCTACTCCTAAAGTACGGAGATTTTTTTCATAGATATAAGGGAAGGATGCAGAAGGACGAGTCCAGGCGGAACATCAACATAAACCAGACCATGAGTGGAGAGACCGGGTGGGACAGCAAGAGAGGAGCCCCTGACCAAGAGAGGCCAAGAAACCTGCATAGCCAAAATGGCTGGATTATCTAGAGATCAGACTGGGGGAAGTGAAGGGGAAATGCTGAGCCCGGGAGGAAGGGGTTTAGGGTAAGGACCAGGGTGAGAAGGGCTGGGAGGAACCACAGGTACTGAGTGACACTTGTCCTGGGTTTGAGACCTACTAGCTGTGTAGAATGCCTCTGCTTGTTGCTGTGGAATATTAGTTTAAGATGTGTTACATTTGTTTATGCTATGGAATATTTGTTTAATGATGCAAAGATGTGTTACATTTGTTTAACTCTGGAAAGCTGTGTTAACTTTGCTTGTAAAACACCTGATTGGTCTAATAGAGATCTCTTTCAACAGCCAATAGCAAGGCAGGAGAGAGAAATGGGTGGGGCTGCCAGGCAGAGAGAATAAATAGGAGAAATCTAGGCTCTAGAGAAAAGATGAAGGAGGACGCCAGGAATCACACAGCCAGTCAGGGAGTAAAAAAATGGAAGGAAAGATATATATAATAAAGAAAGGTAAAAAGCCCAAAGGCAAACTTTAGCTAAAGAAAAACAGGATAATTTAAGTTAGAAAAGCTGGCTAGAAACAAGCCAAGCTAAGGCTGGATAATCATAAGAATAAATTTCCAGGTATTTATTTGGGAGCTGAGTAGTGGGACCCAAAGAGTAAAAGGAAAACGAACAACAGCTTGCTCTGTTCCTTTTTGCAGATGCTGACCAGAACCTCAGTAATTTTTTTCCTGATATTTGGGCTTGCTTTCTCTCTCTCTCTAATTGCCCTTGAGCTTCTGTCTGAATGCATTCTTAATTCTTCTGTCACGGAGACTAAGATCACCAAGAGAGGACCCCACTTCCCTTGTATCACCTCCACCAGAAGGTCCAGAATCCGACTCAGGTCAGCAGGCTAGGGTGGCAAGTGAGTTTACTCCCTGAGCCATCTCTAAGGCCTGTTAAAAGTTTTGTTTTGGGTTTTTTTGTTTGTCTGTTTTTGGTTTGATGGGGTTTGGTTTTGTTTTTGTTTTTTTTGAGACAGGGTTTCTCTGTAGTTTTATAGCCTGTACTAGAACTCATTCTCACAAGGCTGGCCTCAAACTCAGAGATCCGCCTGCCTCTGCCTCCCGAGTGCTGGGATTAAAGGCATGCACCACCACCTCCAGGCCTGTTAAAAAGTTTTTCTGAGCATCTGATAATAGGTTTCATGATGACATTTTCATACATGTATAAAGTCCTTTGACCATAGTTACCCCATTACTCTCTCTTCCCATAAATCCCAATGACCACCTTACCCTTCTACTTCCATGTTTTTATTTTTTTATAATTTATTTTGTGTGCATTGGTGTTTTGCCTGCATGCATGTCTTTGTGAGGGCAGTGGATACTGTTGTGATATCTTTCTTGCACAAATAAAGCCTGTCTGGGGTGTCAGAGAATGGAGTGTGCCACTGAAAGACCCGCTCGGAATGCTTCTGCATGCCCCCTGCCCCTCTGTCTTCCCCGCCTGTGCCGGTGCTGGGTGTTCTCTCTGGAGCAGGTGGGAGGAGCAGTTGAGCAAGGGCAGCGTGGCGGGGAGCAGGGCAGGGCCAGGGTTCGGCCAGGGGCTGGAGAGTGCAGCACGGGCGACGCCTGGAAGGGGAACTTGAGCTGGGAGAGCAGCAGTGCTGCTTGTCCAGGAGCTGCGAGCGGGGAGCGGCCTCCAAGGCCAAGGACACGGGGGCCGCGGAGCTGCCGGGGCCTCCCAAGCCTTCACCCCGGCAGGGCTCGCGCCCCGGCCCGCCCCGCCTGGCACCGCGCTCCCCCCAGCCGGATCGCTCCGTCCCAAGGTCAGCCATCTGGACGCGGCAGAAGATAAAGGCCCTTCGCCTAATTATCAAACCTTGAGAAAATGCTCTGTACCTCATTAAATTGTCCAATAGAATCCCTGTAACTATGCTTTTCGCTTCTGCACCGTGCTTTTTGCTATATAAGGACCCCTCTCCCTTGGCTCGGCGCGCTTGGCCCCACCGGAGCTAAGTCGCCCCGGGTACCCGTGTTTCCAATAAAACCTCTTGCGGTTTGCATCCAAGTCCGTGGTCTCGCTGATTCCTGGGTGTGGGTCTCCTTCTGCGAAAGTACCTCTTCTGAGGTCTTTCACCACTAGCTAACCACAGAGGTCTGGAGGTATGTACAGAGAGGCAGGAAGTGACGTAGCTGGGCAGAAACAAGATATAAGCAGGGACAAACAGGAAATTCCTCTTCTCTGCGGAGATACTTAGGAGGTAAGGTGTGGCTGTAGCTTGCATTTCCCTCTATATCTGACTCTGGCCTTTTTTTTGTCTAGACCAATTAAGAACTCCTTTTACAGGATTCTGGAGTTACAGACAGTTGTAAGCTGCCATGTGGGTGTTGGGAATTGAACCAGGGTCCTCTGGAAGAGCAGTCAGTGCTCTTAACCACCAAGCCATGTCTCTAGCCTTTTTGTTTTTGTTTTAAACCATTGAGTTTAATTAGGATTATGAGGGGCTATTTACTAGATGGCCATGTACATCACTGAAGAAAATATCTCTTCTCCCTCCAGTAATCGTTAATCATCCACAGGTTCTCAGGGAGTGGAGGGGCTTACATGTAAGCCCCTCTTTCTCACTTCTTTTTTTCTTGTCTGACACAGGGTCTCATGCATCCCAGGCAGGCCTTGAACTTACTATGTATGACCTCCACACCTGGGTTATACCATGTTGGGGTCAATTCCAGGCTTTTGTGTGTGCTAAGAGAGCATTCTACTATTCTATATCCTCAGCTCTTTATTTGTGTTTTGTTTGAGACAAGATAGTCTCATGTCGCCTAGGCTAGCTTCCATACGTAGTTGAAGATAGCCTGAAAAGTCTGGACCCTCCTGTCCCCATGCCATAGGTGATAGCCAGGACCACAAGCACATCCCCTTCATTTTGATGATAATTAGAAGCACATTGATTTCCACTTCTAGAAATAAAGTAACTGCTTTTCCTAGATACTTGCCCTCCCTACATCATATTGATCCCAGTCTTGGAGCACATGGGGATGCTGGAGGATTACATGGCATTTTTAACTTACTACTCCTTGATCAATCTGGGCCAATAAATAACAAACACATAAATAAGATGACATTTTTAGATTCCTTCCCCTTTCCCTTATATAATTATCCTAGTCTGTAAGCTACAGTCACCTCAGAAACTGGAGATCTTCCTTCCACAGAATTTCTTTCTTTCTTCCTTCCTTCCTTTCTTTCTTTCTTGGCTTGAGCCTGTCCTGTTGCACAGTCTGCCTGTCCTCCTGTATGTCTTTCTTCTGATTTTTCCAAGAATGAAATGCTTACGTTTTATTGCTTTTTGCTTGTTTGTTTGCTTAGAATCCCAGCCCCATCTGAGAAGCACAAAGGCCACTGTGCTGAAGGGACCTTTCTCCTTCATTCTCCTGTGGGAAGCTGTGGGCTACAATGGGTCTGCCCTGGAGGCTTTTTTTTTTTAAGCTCTAATAAAATTGTCCTTGAGCTTCTGATTGAATCTATTAAATTCTTTTCTTATGTATGACTAAGAACTCCAAGAGAGCACCCTGATATTCCACACATGTGGAGATGCCATCAGGGTCTATCTTGTTAGAGTTTCTACTGCTGTGAAGGGACACCATGACCATAGTAACTCTTATAAAGGAAAGCATTTGCTGGCCGGTGGTGGTGCATGCCTTTAATCCCAGCACTCGGGAGGAAGAGGCCGGTGAATCTCTGTGAACTCAAGGCCAGCATGGTCTACAAGAGCTAGTTCCAGGACAGCCTCCAAAAGCCACAGAGAAACCCTGTCTGGAAAAAAGCAAAACCAAACCAAAACAAACCCCTAAGAACCAACCAAACAAAAAACAAAAGGGAAACATTTAACTGGGGCGACTTACAATTCAGAGGTTTTGTCTGTATTGTCATGGAGGGGCAAGACATTATGCAGGCAGACGTGGTACTAGAGAAGCTGCTGTGAGTTCTTACATATTGACTCACAGGCAACAGGAAGTGGTTTGACTCACTGGGCATAGCTTGAGCATATATGAGAACTCAAAGCCGGCCTCCACCTTGATACCCTTCTTCCAACAAGGCCACACCCATTCTGCCCAGGCCACACCTCCTAATAATGTCACTCCTTTCAGGGGTCATTATCTTTCAAATCATAAAACCCATCACAGATCCCATTCACTTGGCTGTTTGATGAGATTTGCAACAGTCTAAGGAATAAAACTAGGAGTGAAGGGCATGCTTAATTTTTGTCTCGTTTTTTTTTTGAGATGGGGTCTGGTCTCATCATGTGGTGGTCCTGGCTGGTCACAGAGCAGGCTGGCCTTGAACTCACAAAGAGTCACTTGCCTCTGCCTCCTGAGTGTTAGAATTATAGATTTTTGGGCTGGAGAAATGGCTCAGAGGCTAAGAGTATTGGCTGCTCTTCCAGAGGTCCTGAGTGCAATTCCCAGCAACCACATGGTGGCTCACAACCATCTATAATGAGATCTTATGCCCTCTTCTAGCCTGTAGGCAAACACGTAGGCAGATCACTGTATACATAATAAAGAAATAAAAATATTAAAAAAGAAAGAATTATAGGGTTTTTTTTTAGTGAGATAGGTCTCCCTTAGCTGAGGCTGACTTGCTGAGGAGGGTCATCAACTTTTGCTCTTCTCAATTCTGCCTCCCATGTGCTGTGTTCACACATGTGCCACAGCAGGATTTGGTGTTGGGGGTTGCACCGAGGGCTTTGTGGATACTTGGTCAGCACTCAACCATTTGAGCTGTACCTCTAGCCCAGTGCTGTTTGGTTTCACTGAGAAAGAAGATAACTATTGTGGTGATTTGAATAAGAATGGCCCCCATAGGCTTCTGTATCTGAATGCTTGGTCACCAGGGAGGGGCACTATTTGAAAGGATTTGAAGGCTTGGGAGTTATAGCCTGTTGGAGGAAGTATGTCACTGGGGGTTGGGCTTTGAGGTTTCAAAAGCCTATGCCAAGCTTCGTGTTTCTCTCTCGCTCTCTCTCTCTCTCTCTCTCTCTCTCTCTCTGCCTGAAGACAGGATATAGCACTTAGCTACTTCTACAGCACTATGTCTGCCATACCTGCCACCTTGCCATGGTAATAATGGATTAAGCCCCTGAAACTGTCAAGCAAACCCCCACTTAGATGCTTTCTCTTACAAGAGTTGCCTTGGTCATAGTGTCTCTTCACAGCCATGGAACAGTGACCAAGACAACCAGCTATCTGGTTGCTAGTTGGATGGCAGGGGATAGTCACCCCCAAATTTGCTTATAAACAGGGAAGAACAGGGTCCCCAAACTGCCTGTACTGCTCACTGAGTTCCCTCCCAGTGAGGGTGCCTGGCTACCTCCTGGCCTAATTTCCCCTGTGACCATCCACTGAGCACAGCCACCCCATTAGCATGTGATAACAGAAAAATCCAAGGTGCCCCCCCAGTTTACCACATACAATTTTAAGAGCCTGCATTCACAGGGTGCCTCTATTGCTATTAGCTGCAGTTAATCGGTTTTCTATTAGAACTCCAAGGCCTCTCACTCCCCACCCCGGCGCCCTTACCAGTTTATCTATAGAGTGGACTCTGGAGTGGCTCAAAGACTATTCTTTTAGCCTCACTGTGATTAGTGTGAGTGTCAGCCCTTTAATTTCTTAGCATCTTCCTGAGAGGACAAATTCAAATACTGGTTTTAAAAGGCTATCCTAGGACCTGGGTATAGTGGTAGACACCTGAGAGGCAGAAGCCTTATATAATCACCAACTTAAAGCCAATCTGAGCTATCTTCAAGAGACAGGGAGAGGAAGGGAATTCCCAGTTGACAGCAGTGAAGCACACCTGTAATTCTTTCTAGTGCTCAAGAGAATAGCAAGTTCAAGGGCAGCTTTGACTACAGTGGGAGAAACCATCTCTAAATTTTTTTAAAGATTTATTTTTCTGTGCATTGGTGTTTTGCCTACACACACACACACACACACACACACACACACACACACACACTCATACAATCACCTTTTTAAAAATAAATCCAAGGGCTTGGCTTTGTAGTCTAATGGTAGAGCACTTGTTTGCTTGTTCAGTGCATATATATTTGATTTATAATGATTGTTTCAGTCAAGATGTGCCCTACTCTATCAGGGTGAATTGAGACAGTAGGGGCATAGTATTAAAATCATATCAGACACACCAAACCAAAGAAAATATGTAACTCCCTTACCAGAACCCCACAAAGTATAGACACTTATCACTGCAGTGCCATGGTTCCACCAACCTGTCATTTGTTTGATACCTGGTGTGTGTGTGTGTGTGTGTGTGTGTGTGTGTGTGTGTGTGTAGGACAAACAGGCCCCTAAACCTTCAGTTCAATTTAGTTCCCTACTTCTAATGCAGCCTACCAGACTGTCGCCCACCCATGCTGGACCTGGATCTGACATTCCTTTCCAAGCGTCTCACCTTGTAGCTGGACTCAACTTCAGAAGCTTAGTTCTCAACGCTGACTCTCCTGGGACCCCAGCAGCTCATTGCATTCCCTGTGGCCGGGCCTGGGTTCCTGACTCATTTATCACACACACTCATTTATCAGCCCCCTTCGAAAACCTCTCCAACTCCAGTGTAACTTCATTAACTTGTATCCCTTCTGTAACCCTCAAATGTACTCGTAAAGCGATACATGCGCTCTGTGATATGAATTAGCATTAGTAACTAAGATTTGAATAATAGAACCCAAATCTGCCTCAGCCAGATTACCAAGGTAGGCGAGATGATCAGGCAGATTGGGCATTTAAACCACCACACCTTAGCCAGATGGTGATGGCACATGTCTTTAATCCCAGCACTAGGGAGGCAGAGGTAGGCAGATCTCTGTGAGTTCTAGGCCAGCCTGAATAAGTTCCAGGACAGCTAGAACTACACAGAGAAACCCTATCTCAAGTAAACCAAACCAAACCAACAACAAAAAACCTGCTACACCTTGTAGATTTATTGTTATTCAATAAATTCTGACAGTGAGGAAAGACAAGTCATCCATGTTTCCGGCATAGCACGCTCATAGTAATTATTCAACTGCCAGGGACGAGGAGGCAGTAATAGTTGGAACATAGCTTGGTGGTAGAGCTCATGCTTGGTAGATGGAGGCCTGGTTTCACCCGCCAGCAAATCCCACTCCCAGTACTGGCCCTAACCCTCTCCATCAGGAAATTTGATACCCAGAACACGAAGCTGAAGTTTCTTCAGTGTGGTGCACTGGAGGTATAGAGGTCTCAGGTCAGAAGGCCTGGTTGGACTTTCAATCCGAATCTCAGTCTAAGGTACTTTAGCCTCCACGTTCACATGTGCAAGTGATCTGCTCTCTTTCCCCTGCTTCCTTGAATCTTGCCATGATTGCCCAGCCTGCAGCCTGGCCTTGAACTCCCAGTCACAATTCTCCCAAGTAACTGTGCCATTCACACCCCTCTGCAGCAGCTGTGTCTCTCCACATCATCATAACTGATTCTGCACACAAGTACCAAGCTACCAGTGGCTACTAGCCGAGTGTGACTTGTGATGGATATACATTAACTAAGTCCAGGACAGCCAGGGCTACACAAGTGAAACCCTGTCTCAAAACAAAATCTTTTTTTAAGAAAAGTATTCTTCTAATAAATGTCTTGCCACACAAGACCTTTTACCTCAGTGTTCCTGAACCTGAGATCTTTCAATTCCCATTTAATCTAACATGGTAGGCATTTACATGTAAGAGACTGGCCTCTTCATTGATACACCCTCACTCTCACTCCTGGAATGCATACACACACACACACACACACACACACACACACACACACACGCACGCACGCACGCACAAGACTTTACTAAGGGAATGCATCATGCACACACACAAGACTTTACTGAGGGAATACATCACACACACACACACACACACACACAACACGTGAGACTTCTTACTAATGGATGGAATGCACGTGCACACACACACACACATACACACACACACAAGACTTTTTACTAACTGTAACTCTCTCATTCTGTCTAGGAACCTCCCATTTTACCCTTCATCCTGGCATTGCTCCAGCTCTGACCCAGTCTCTCTCCTAAGCCCTGCATTTCCTTGGGTTCTTTTTGCACACCTAAGGAATCTCTATGTCCTGCAATACTTCAAGGCCACTCATCTAATTTGCTCTAGTTGCCTTGTTTTGCTTTGTTTCAATAGCTGAGGACTGAGCCAAGGGTCTTGTGCTTGCTAGGCAACCGCTCCACCACTGAGCTAAATCCCCAACCCCTCTAATTGGCTCTACTCCTTCTATAGTTCCTCCAGGCTGGAAGGACTGCCGGCCCGAGCCTCCTCCACGTCCCTCATCATGCCATGCTTCACTATGATGCCAACACACTGAAAGCTACACCAGGGCTTCCGCAATTCCTCCCAACGGTCCGTGCCAGTCTTCTCCCCTTTGACTCCACCTGGCAATTTTTAGTTGGAGGTTAAAGGCACCTCTACCTAAGAGTACAAGCTAAAGGTGCTCTCTTCTGGGCTCCCACAGCATTTCTGCATGCCTTCATTAAGGCATCTTACACAGAATACAAATTCTGGCATCTAAGTAGGAGCATCCTCAAGAAACTGACATTAATAGGGTGTAAGGAAAAGGTGAGGTGCACACCACGGGAGATGAAGCCAGACAAGCAAACTCTGAAAATCTGAAGAGCCTTAATTGCTGAAAGGCTTTGGGTTTTACCATGTAGGTGACAATGTGAATCTTAAACAGGGCCAATACTGAGCTTTTTGTTTATTTAGTATGAGATGGGGTGGGGATGGGGGTTTTGTGTCTTACTGTGTAGCCCACACTGGCCTCAAACTCTCCATATTCTTGCCTAGGTGTCTCATGTTAAGGTGCACATGTTATGGGATGACATGTGTTGCCACGGTGTCTGGTTTAAATGCTGGGCTTCTGTTTTGTTTTGTTTGAAATAGCATTTCTGACTCTGTAACTCCGAATGGTCTCCAACTGTTGGCAAACCCCTTACCTCAACCTCCCAACCTCCCAAATGCTGGGATTATATTTATAAGGTATCATATCTTGTCTTTTGTTTTTACTTTCTTAAGAAATTAAGTTTAGGGGCTGGAGAGATGGCTCAGCCATTAAGAGCACTGGCTGCTCTTTCACAGGTCCTGAGTTCAATTCCCAGCACCCACATCTCTTGTGGGATCTGATGCTCTCTTCTGGAGTGCAGGCATGCATGCAGATAGAATACTTATATACATAAAATAAATAAATCTTAAAAAGAAATCAAGTTTATTTAGTGTGCATATTCGTGTGAGTGTGTGTGTGTGTGTGTGAGAGAGAGAGAGAGAGAAAGAGAAAGAGAAAGAGAGATATGATTGGGAGGGTGGGGACCACTATAGTGTACATGTAGAAGTCAGAGAAAAGCTTTCAGGGGTTGGTTATTTTACCTATGTGGGTTCTGGGAATTGAACTCAGGTCATCAGCCTTGGTGGCAAGCCCCTTTTCCCAGTGAGTGATCTCACCAGTCCCTTATTTTTAATTTTTTAGAAAATATTTTATTTGCCTGTTTCTGTGCAGCTATATACAAAGGTGCACATCCTTGTGAGGAAACACATCCCTTGGAGCCAGAAGTTATAGGTGCTTGCTCAATGTCTCGCTTATTACCTGGTGCTGGAATTTTTTTTCCCCTCCCCTGGTGCTGGAATCTTAACTCTGGTTCTCATGATTTCACAACAAGTGTCATCCACAGCTACACAGGAAGTTTAAATCATCCTGGGCTAGGGATACTATCTTAGTAACAGGCAATATTTTTTTTTCTAAGTATGTCCTAGTCATCCCTCTAAGGTATCTGCAAACTCAAAGCCCATTTTGGCTGTAAATTGTTTTATACATCCCAGTTAGGACCTGTCTCCCCTTCTCAGCCCCTGGTATGTTGACAAAGGCTATGATGACCAATGGACTGATCAGAACCATTCCCTGGTGTTATAAGCGTTCCAGTAGAGGCAGGCGAAAGGCCCAGCAATGATCCCATCTGGCAGAGGAGCTTATAGCAGAGCAAAAGCCTTTCCTTAGCAAGAAAGAACAGACATCCAGCCAGAAGGAAGCTGTAGAACATCTGTAGCCAGTGGAGGTGCATTGTCTTTAGTCCAAAGACTTGAAAACAGAGGCAGGAGTATCTCTGTGAGATCGAGGCCAGCCTAGTCTACAGAGTGAGTTCCAGACAACCAGGGCTACATAATTGAGAGACATTGTCTCAAAAGAAAAAGAAAGAAGGCTGGGCATTGGTGATGCACGTTTTTAATCCTAGCACTCAGGAGGCAGAGGCAGGCAGATTTCTGTGAGTTCAAGATGAGTTCCAGGACAGGCTCCAAAGCTACAGAGAAACCCTATCTTGATAAACAAAGAGAGAGAGAGAGAGAGAGAGAGAGAGAGAGAGAGAGAGAGAGAGAGAGGAAAAGAGTAGAAAGAAAGGGAAAAAAAAGTCTGATCAAGAGGCTGAGGCAGGAGAATAGTCAGGTATGTTGGAGAATTGAAATCCCAGTCTGTACGTGAGAGAATCAAAACCACATGTTTCTGAAGCTTTGGGGTCCATCTCCACTAAGTCACATAAGCAGGACAGAGTTCTTAGCAGGAAACTCCCTCAGGTACCCATTGCTGTGCACTCAAGTTAATATGTTTGGATTGACAATGGAATTAATTATTTTAAAAGGAGGCCCAGGACGTGAGGGTTGTTAGTAGCAATTGCCTTAAGTTTTTCTCAGAAGCTCTCTTCTTTGTTGGAACTTAGTGTTGGGTGTGTGGTCCCACTTGGGTGGGGCTAGAATTGGAGTCTTTGGATATGCAGGCAGGAAAGCAGAAAGCGGTTGTTCCTTTGCAGAGGGGCCACCAGTCCCTGTTTGCTGAGAGAGTGAGTCAGTGTCTATATTGTCAAAACAGGAGACAGGTCAGGCGTGGTGGGGCACGCCTTTGGCCCCAGCATTTGGAAGGCAGAGGCAGGGAGATCTCTGTGAGTTTGAGACCAGCCTGGTCTACAAGAGCTAGTTCCAGGACAGCCTCCAAAAGCCACAGAGAAACCCTGTCTTGAAAAACAAACAAACAAAACAAAAAACAAAAACAAAACAAAAATCCTAGTACTTGGAGTTAGGCACAGAGGATCAGGATTATCCTTAGCCACATAGTGAGGCCAGTCTGGGCTACATGAGGCCCTATTTCAACTTCATCTCCCCCTCTCACCTCCAACTTTATCCCCCACCCCACTCTTTCCAAAAAGACTGGAGAGGTGAGTATAACCCTTGCCTAAAATATGAGGCCCTGGGTTTGTTTTTTTTCATTTCTGCTAGGGATCTAATCTAGGCCCTCTCTACAATGGATTTCAGGCCCATCTCTTTCTGCCTTTCTTTTTGAGACAGGTTATCACTCAGACATCTAGCCTGTCCTAGAACTCACTGTGCAGCACAGGCTGACCTCAAAACCATTGTGATCCCCCTGCATCAGCCTCTCAAGTGGGATTACTGGTGAGCATAACCGTACCCAGCTCTTTATCTAGGACTTTTACAATGTTGCTTTTCCTCTGTAAGCACTGTTATTTGATGGCACCCCACGATGTCTTCTGGCTTAGAGCACCTCTTTCACAATGTTGCTTTTCTTCTGTAGGCGCTGTTATTTGTTGTCGCCCCCACCCCCACCCCCCCATATTGTGGGCCCTGTACAAAGACATACAAACAGGATGTCTTCTAGCTCGGAGCACCTATCATGTACTCTCACACAAACTTCCGGATGTTCAAACCACCAAGGAAATACTTCCTCACCTCTTGCTTGTGACTTATTATCTTGTTCCACACAGGGCGTTGCCCACTTGCCAAAGTGCTTGCATGGGCGCTTCCCTGAGTTGCTCAGAAACTTTCCAGACTAGGATCTGTACCCATCCAAGCAGTGTCATTTATCTGAGACTCTGGAGTCCACCTCAATGGGGCTATGGGATGTGCCTTCTCAAGGGGGTACATCTGAATGCTTTCCCAGGTGGATCTCAAATCTAGGATAAGCTCAAAATTAGAGGCAGAGAAAATTCCTGCTGTCTGGTAAAGAGACATACGAATAAAGTGAAAGTAACTCAGCAAAGCAA
The DNA here is from genome assembly GCF_003668045.3 of Cricetulus griseus. Classification (NCBI taxonomy): domain Eukaryota; kingdom Metazoa; phylum Chordata; class Mammalia; order Rodentia; family Cricetidae; genus Cricetulus; species Cricetulus griseus. The sequence goes on along the minus strand of NC_048598.1, from coordinate 85,276,443 downwards.
TTTACTACAGCAAAAGGGGCTTGACACTCCAAACCAGCTAGCAGGCACACTGGGGTGAGAGTTCATTTAGTCTTTGTTCTAATGCACCAAAATGTCCATGTGTCTGTCCACATGTGTTATGTCCGTGTGTGTGTGTGTGTGTGTGTGTGTGTGTGTGTGTGTGTGTGTGTGTAAGGCAAAGGTCAATGTAAGGTATTTTACTGTATCATTTTATCTTTATATACTTATTTTTGGTTTTTCGAGACAGAGTTTCTCTGCTAGCCCTGGCTATCCCAGAACTCACTTTGTAGACCAGGCTGGCCTCAAACTCAAGAGATCCACCTGCCTCTGTTTTCCCCAGTGCTGGGATTAAAGGTATAAACCACTATGCCCAGCATCAAGGCAGCTCTTACAAAGGAAAGCATTTAATTGGGGGCCTGCTTACACTTTTAGAAGGATCATCCGTGATCATCATGGTGAGAAGCAGACAGGCATGGTGCTGGAGCAGTGCTGAGAGGTTGACATCCTGGTCTTCAGGCTGCAAGAAGAGATAGATACACAGACAGACACACAGACAGACAGAATGGGCTTGGCACATGCTTTTGAAACCTGAAAGCTCCTCCCTGTGACACACCTCCAACAAGTCCACACCCCTTAATCCTTCCCAAAACAGTCCATCAATTAGGGACTAGACATTCAAGCATATGAGCCTATGGGAGCCATTCTCATTCAAACCATTGCAGGGTCCAAGGACAACTTTCCTGGAGTCAGTTCTTAGGTACACTGTGTGGCTTCTAAGACTCAAGCTCAGCTCAGTGGGTAAAGACGCCAGCAGCCAACCTTTCCAGACAAGGTCCCTACCTGAACCAGTCGGCTCATCAATTGGCTAGACTGACTGACCAATGAGCTGTGGGGGCCTCCAGTCTCTACTTCCCAGTGCTGGAACTATATATAGTCTTGTACCTCCAAGCCTGGCTTCTTCATGGATGCTGGGGGTCCCAACTTAGGTCCCTATGCTTGTCCAGTCAGCACTTTACTATTGAGCCAACTCCCAGCCCCTGAATTGATTTTTTTATATAAAAGATTTATTTAATTACTTATTTTGTATTTGTGCATATGTGAGTGTATATACACAGATACATCCCTGAAATCTCTGTACTGGGAGGTGGAGGTAGAAGGATCAAGAGTTCGATGTCAGCCTGGCAACAGGAGGCTGTTTCAAATTCTTGGTTTATTAAATTGTGTTTTTGGTTTGTTGTTTGAGACAGGGTCTCAGTATGTAGCTGGCTGGTCTGGAACTCACTCTATAGATCAGGCTGGTCTCAAACTCACAGGCATCTGCCTGCCTTTGCCTTAAATTTTTCAAGTTGTATTTTCATCTATTTATTTGCGTGTATTGCATGTGTCATAGCATGAACATAGAGATTAGAAGACAACATTCAGGAGTTATTCTCTTATTCCGTCATGTGGGGGTCCAGGGATCCAACTTGGGTCCTTAGGTCTGATGGCAAGAGCCTTTAACCAGCAGAGGCAGCTTAATAATGCTCAACTTACCATCATTGTTTTTATTAAGTGTCTGTGTGTACATATGCTGTGTTTGTGTATGCCACGTCAGTGAAGGTGCCTATGGAGGCCAGGAAAATGGCATCGGATCCCCTGAAGCTGGAGTTACACACGGATGTGAGTGGCCAGACATTGAAAATGTATAATACCTCAGTAGTAAGTTCTATACTGATTATGTCTCACCTTACATAATTATAATTTCATATATTGACTAGATTAAATTGAAATGGTAGTATTTAATATATGCTGGAGAGAAATCCAGGTGAGGGGCTAAGGGAATAATAACTCAGAGGTAGGATATGTGCTGAGTCTGTAAATGGTCTTGGTGTCAGAGCTGTGCTGCCCAAACTCCCAAAGAAGCACAGAACATCTATAAGTTTCTCTTTATTGAAAATGTTGTCATTTCATTTTTTTTGGAAAAATTTACCTGACTTAAGATTTTTATTTCTCATCGGTGCCATGTCTCTGATACGGCGGGAAGTTTCAGATTGCATTAGGTGGTACTGGGCATAGGCTGTAGGTCCCACAGTTTCCTATAACAGAACAGCAACAGCAAGTAGAGATGGTGTGTAGGGATCCTGTCACCTTGCCTCCAAAGGGATCAGGCTTCCATGCACCTGCCTGTTTTCCATCTCTCAGAAGTGGCTTAGTTGCCGGCAAATGGAACCCCTTAACATGCTGGGAAAGTTCTGGTAGACTACTGTGGGCTAGTAGCCTTCATCACGGGGCAATTCTTTCTGTGTGGCAAAGGACAATTTGTAAGCAGAGTGCTGAAATAACAAGATTTGTTGCTTTTGGAGGAGGTGACTGTGGCACTGTGTCAAGACCTGTGTTGTCAACTTTCAGTCCCTTCCATGCCACTATTCATCTTCCCTGCCTGCTGAGATCTGCAGGAGGGTCCCTGACCCTTTTGGAGAACCTGTCCTTAGATAGAGAAGGTGAGCCTCAGAGAGGAAGAAGGCCAAGACACAGAGGTTAGAGAAACCTAAAGTCAAAGCACTCTGGGTGGCAGCGTCACACTTTGGGATATCACTTTCCAAGACACAATGCTTAGGAGGTAAAGGAGAATGCACTGGGGGACATCTAGTTTTCTAACCTCACAATGATGCCAAAAGTAACCCACACTCAGAACTTGGAGCCAAGTTCAAGAATTTTGACTGAACTTCAAGCCCCTTTAGGATCCATAAAGAGTTTGTGGTCAGCCTGGGCTATTTGAGATTCTGCCTCAAAACAAACAAACAAACAAATTCATAAATAAATTCAAGGGCAACCTGATCAATCTATTTAGTGAGCCCTGTTTCAAATTGAAGCAGAAAGGGTTGGGGATGTTAGCCTAGTTGTTCTTGCCCAGCATTCACAATATCCCGAGTCTCTATTTCTACCACCACCAAAATAAGCCCAAAAAACCAAAACCCTACTACCTATAAATTATTGGTATACTCCCAAATCCCTAATATGTAGCACAACAGACATAGAAAAGGTGGTCAATGAATATGCAGTGAAGTTTGTTAATTTTCTTTTGGCTACAAAAATAATGTTGTGAGTTTAAGGGAAGGTTTGGGGGAAGACTCCTAGAACTGAACAAAGTCATTAATCTAGGGAAAAAAACAGGAGCGGCACAGCCTCAGGCCCTCAGAAGTACCTGGACACAGTCTCCGGGGCAACACTCTGGCTACTGCTACCCACGTTCTCAGGCTCTTTATTGATTCATTGAATGTCCCTGATTTATAGGCAGGAGAGAGTGGCTCAGCCACTCCTGGCTAGCTGCCAGCCCCTATCAGTCAGCCCTGGACTGGATGGAAGACCCCAGGTGCCACCCAGGTGTACGGATCCTATTTCCAGCTCACACTCTGGGGCAGGGGACCTTAAAACTTCAGTTTCTTTGCTGAAGGCCGGGATAGAAGAAGGGTACTAGGAGTAATTGTTTTATCCGATGAGGCAGCACACACAGATAATCCCAGCACCTGGAGTTTGGGGCCAGCTTGAGCTACACAGGGATGGTTTCAAACCATCCCCCACACACCTCTCTACACTGGATTCTTCGGGAAGAAGTCACCGTGAGCTGCCTCAATAAGGACTAGGTAGTTATTATCCACTGTATTGAGGTCAGAGTATCTATACATAAATTGTTATCTTTTGAGATAAGGCCTCTCTATGCAGGCCAGATTGGCTTCAAACTTGTGAAGCTGCCCAGTCTGCCTCAGCTTCCAGAGTGTTGGGGATTGTAGATATAAATTACCATGCCCAACTACATAAATCATTAAAATTATTCTACAGCAGAGTCTTGTCTTTTCTCTAGATTTATTTAATCATTTCTTTATATAAGTATAGATTCATAGATGATTTTTCTTATACTTCAGTTCAATGCAATATTGCTTTGTTATTCAAACGGTCTAGCTTTGGCCATTAGAGTCTTCTCAGTTGACTCGTTTATGGCATAGTCGTATTTCCAATCAAATTACTTACTTTTTTAAGCACTTTTTTTTCTGAGGCAGGCACTCCTGTAGCCCAGGCTAGCCTTGGATTTGCTGTTATGATATGTGGCAATATATCATGTGTGAGGGTAACCTTGGCAGATCCCGTGGAGGGAGGAACATGTCAGGCAGACAGAGGCTACTTGGGAAGATTTATTGGGAAAGGGAAGGGAGTAAGGGAAAGGGAAGAGGGGCAGGGAGACAGAAAGGCAGAGAGAAAGAGACTGAGAGACCTTGGGAAAGAGACCTGGAGTAGGTGGTGTTTATCTCTTAAAGGGACCTTTGCACCTGTGTAGAGCCAGAGCACTGCTTGCCACGAGTAGAGGGTTGTGCCAGATTCACAAGGGTGGGGCCCAGGTGTGCCTGAATGATAACATGCATTTGCCCTGTAGCAAGGATTGAAGTGACCAGACCCTCATCATGCCTCCTGCTTTAGCAGCCATAAAAGGCTGCAGATCAGTAACGTGTGCTTGTCTGACCTTTCCTCTCCTCCCAGTCACTAGGAGGTCAGATACTCCATGGCAAGGAACCAATCAGAAGTTAGCTGGTGGGCTCTGGGTGTGCTTTACGGGAAAAGTGGTGTAATAGTGATGTGCAAAGCATAGCAACCACCCTGGGAGGGCCTCCAGGTCATAACAACCAATTAACCAATCAGCACAGGACAAGTCGCCCAAGCCCAGAAGCACACCAATCCTGAGATTGCTGTGTACCCCTGGATACTCCCCTTACCCTACAAAATAAATTCCCTGTGAGATTGTGTCTCCTAGAAACGATGGGTGGTGGTGGCCCATTCCTTTAATTCCAGCACTTGCACTTGGGAGGCAGAGGCAGGCAGATTGCTATAAGGCCAGCCTGGTTTACACAGTGAGTTCCAGGACAGCCAGGGCTACACAGAGAAACCCTGTCTCAAAAAACAAAAATAAAAAAAAAAAAGAAAGAAAGAAAAAGAAATGATAGGGACACTTCACCCGTGGTACCACAACAATATGGCTTCCTAAACAAGACCTGAACAAGAATAACACCAATAGACATGCTAAGTGGAAGGCAGAAATACCCTGGGGCCCTACCCCTAGACAAAAAAAAATATAGTCAACCTAGGAATGCTTAGGGTAGGATAAAAGCAAGGCCATGAATTTGAGAGGAAGCAAGGTTGGCAGTCAGGGTGGAACATGGAAAATGATGTAATCATATTTTAATTAAAAAAGAAAAAGATCCAAAACAACTAAAATGTAGATGTGACCAGGCCTAGTGGGCCATGTTTATAATCCTAGAGCTTGGAAGGTTGAGGCAGGAGGACCGATGCCAGTTCAATGGCAGCCTGGGCAACCTCTTGGCTTCATGCGCTTGCTGTATGCCAGAAACAGGTGAACATGTTTGTGTCTTTCCATGTCAGAATTGACTGCATAACAATGAATTCACAAGCTATGTCAGTTTCATTGGCTACAACTTACCACATAGTGCCAAGTTGCTGTACTGTTGGGAATTCTAAGTTGTTGTTTTTTTTTTTCCCAATCTGTGTGTGTGTGTGTGTGTGTGTGTGTGTGTGTGTTAAATGTATGCAAATGTATGAGTGATACATGCACACGAGTGTACAAAGCTTATGTAGAAGCCAGAGTAGGATGTCATGACATGTGTCTTACATTGCTTTGGGCTTTATTGCCTTGAAACAGGGTCTCTCAATAACCCTGGTTGGTCAGTGAGCTCCCAGAATCTATCCTCAAGGCTGGGGTTACAGCCATCTACCAGGCCTCAATGGCTGCTTTGTAAATGGAGTATTCAAGAGATGCTGTTTGGGTATGGTGACAGCCCTGTGATCCCAGCACTTGGGAAGTGGAAGCAAGAAGACCAAAAATTCGCCTGCATAATGAGCTCCAGGCTTATCTGGGCTACACGGGACCTGTCTCAAAGAAGAAAACAGGGACAGCAATATGGCTTAGAAGGTCAAGGAACTTGTTGCTGAACCTGATGACTTGAGTTCAATCCCTAGACCCACATGATAGAAGGAGAGAACCAACTCCTGCAAGTTGTTCTCTTGTGTCTGTACATGCACAACACACACACACACACACACACACACACACACACACACACACACACGTGAGCACCGAAGAAACAATGGGCTGGGGATGGGTCGTTTGGTATGTAGAGGGTTTGTCTAGCATGCACATAGCCCTGGGTTCAATTCCCCAGTACCACATGAAGCCAGCCTGGTTAGACATGCCTGTAATTCCAGCACTGGGGCGGTAGAAGCAGGAGGATCAGTAGTAGGGTCATTTTCAGCTACTTATCAAAATGAAGGCCAGCTTGGGCTACAGGAGACCTTGCTTTGGACAAACTACAACAACAAAATCACTCCATATGGAGTAACTTGCACCACAGAACAGCCTAGTCTTTACACTTGGGCTACAGAGTGAGATGTTCTCAAATATAACACAAATAAAATAGAACTGCTCAAGCAGGCTTTGGGGGGACCCGGCTGATACCAGGAAATGGTGCAACTGGTTTTATTGTCTTTAGACTGAGCTCCTGCCGCCAGTTCCCCTCCCCTGATATAAGGGCCATTTTCTAAAATAAAGCTCTGACATTTAAGTTTATATGCCGGTAAACATCTTAATTCTACAAAACCATTGTTGACGAAGGGGAGAGTGTCACTTTGGGACACTTTGGTGACTGGGTTGGTTAGAATCCCAAACCAGAAAAACCCTGTGTTACAAGAAAGCATGTCTGTTACCGATGGTTCTTCCCACCAGCCTGGTCCCACAGCCTCGTCAGCCCCAAATGAACACACAAAGACATATTAATTATAAATCTGTTGGCCGATGACTAGGGCTTCTTGTTGGCTAGCTCTGTCTTAACTATTAACCTATTTCTATCAATCTATGTATTGCCATGAGGCCATGGTTTACCTGGTAATGCCCAGCATGGTGTTACTCTGCCCGTAGCACTGAGACTCTGTCCAGTGGGCTTACTCTGCCTACCTTTCCCAGAATCCTCCTCCTTTCCTAGCCCCGCCTATCTTCCTGCCTGGCCAATCAGTGTTTTATTCATCAACCAATAAGAGAAACATATACAGAATAACATCTCCCATCACATGTCCATCTTCTACACTTTCGAAAACCTTGGGCTCATAAGGAGTCAAATTACTCTTTTGTGTTTGCGACTTCCTCCTACTGCTGCCACCCTGAAGGCCAGGGGTGGCCCCCAATTCCTTTCCCTTTAAAGTCATAAGTACACACTTAGTTTTTGCAGCAGCTTTAAAAGTCAACATGGGGGTGTTGGGATGCCACTCAATGGGGGAGAACTAGCCTAGCCTGTACAAGGGCTTAGGCTGGTCTCATAGCATTGGCAAAAGAAGCAAAACAACCACACACAGGCGTGCATATATATACAAAGCAACAAGTGAAAGTAGAGTTGGTTATTTGTAGATTCTCCTAAAGGAGAGAAAACATGGGAACCTCTGTAGTATTGTGTATATTAAGATTAAATTAGGCATTTGGTTGTGATTTCATAAAATTGTACACACACAGACACACACACACACACACACACACACAGAATAAATTATTATTCTGTCAAAAAAAGTAGAGTTGTTTAAGAGAATGTAGGGACTTGAGTCTATATAGTGACTGTCTCAGCTGCTCAGCCTACCCCTGTCCTGTGCACCACGGTTGAGAAGACCATGATTTGCCTGTGTTCATATTGCAAACCCGGGTTCTCGGTTCTAATGTGGGTCTCCCTGGGATCTGGAGCCCTTCAAGGCCCTTCCCAGAGTCTGTCAGACTTCAAATGGAGATGCCAGCAGGCCTGTCATGACTTTCTTGGTCTTCCTCAGAGGCCAGCCCTTGCCTCTGGGCTTCCTGTCACTTGGGCCTTACTTCCCAAATGTGCTTTCTGAAGTTCCTTGTTTTCTGCCCTGCAGCTCCACCTTGGTTTTTGTCCTCTGTGGTTGTTGAAAGAGTTATTTCTGCCAGGCGTTGGTGGCGCAGGCCTTTAATCCCAGCACTCGGGAGGCAGAGGCAGCACTCGGATCTCTGTGAGTTCGAGGCCAGCTTGGTCTCCAGAGCGAGTGCCAGGATAGGATCCAAAGCTACACAGAGAAACCCTGCCTAGAAAAACCAAAAAAAAAAAAAAAAAAAAAAAAAAAAAAAAAAAAAAAAGAGTTATTTCTGAGTGCCCTGATAAGCCTAGTTGCACGTTTCCTCAGGGTGATGTATCTTGCTAAGAGTGTTCCTACTATTGGCCAGGAAAGCTCTCTTAACTTCCTCTTGTGACCATTGTTCTCTTCATGCCTCCTAGTGGCCCTCCAAGGAAGGTGCAGTGTGTGTGTCTGTGTTCCCACATTTTTTCTGGAGACCAAATGGATGGCTGTTTCTTCCACAAAGAGCTGAGAGTAAATTCTTTAGGAATTGAAGGCACTGCCTCAACCATTCAGACCTACCTTTGTAGCATGTCTCTTTATAAACACTTCTAAAAGAATGAGTGAGCGAGTGCCAGGATAGGCTCCAAAGCTACACGAAAACCCTGTCTTGAAAAACAAAACAAAACAACAACAAAAATGAGTGATAGGTGTAGTCACATGTCAAATAAACTTTATTTAGAAAAATAGGGTTTAGAAAAATAGGTCACTTAGGACCTGGAAAGCGGGTTCAGAGTATAAAAGGCACTTGCTCTCCAAGTCTAGTAACCTGACTTGATTCCTAGAACCCACAAAAAATTAACAACAACAACAACAAAAAACTCCAAAAAACTGTGTTCTTGGGCTGGAAAGATGGCTCAGTGGTTAAGAGCACTAGCTGTTCTTCCAGAGGTCCTGAGTTCAATTACCAGCAACCATGTGATTGCTCACAACCATCTATAATGAGATCTAGTGCCCTCTTCTGGCCTGCAGGCATACATTCAGGCAGAACACTGTATACATAATAAATCTTTAAAAAAAAAACAAACAAAATTGTGTTCTCTAACCTCCACATAGGTGTCACACACACGTCTTTCACCTCCCTTTACACACACACACCACACCAACTACTACTACTACTAAAACAAGTTTTAAAAAGTACATCATTGGAAACAGGCCTAAATCCCGGAATTTAGCAGGCTGAGGCACAGATATAGCTTTGAGTTCAAGGCTAATCATGAATGCATAGTAAAAACAATAATAACAAACAAGCCAACTAAATAACTAAGCAAATAAACAAAATAATAGCAGGGACACAGCTGAACTTAGGATATGGGAGGTCCTGGGTTTTATCTCTAGCATTGCAAAAGAAAAAAATCAGGTCACAATATCCTCTGTTCTAGGATATCTGCTATTCTCAGTCACCCTTGCCAAGTGTTCAGAGCATTACTCTGTTTAGAATGGTGTCGCCACAAGAAAGGCTTGTGTCTGACTGAAGGGACAGCCAGCATCAAGAGATGTACAGCTCTCAGGACATTTGTTTAGCCCAGCTTGGGGGTGCAAATACGTCATCCCAGTTTCTCAAGAGGTTGAGGCAGGGAGTTTGAGATCAGCCTGGACTACAGAATGAATTCAAGGTTAGCCTGGACAACCTAGTAAGACATCGTCTCAACCTCAGTCCAGCCCTGGAAAAAAGAAAGAGAAGGGGGGGGGGGCATTTGTTCAACTGAGACTGACTAACCCACACTCAATGCCTGCCTGCCTAACTCTTCTGAAATTCTCAGCAAAGCTCGGGTATTTTAAATTATATCCCAAGAGCACTTTCAACATGTAACCAGGGCCTCTCCAAGGCAAAGATGAACTGAGATGTGCTCACTGGAGGAACGGCTGGAAATGGCAGCCTCTCCGATGTCACTCAAGTCGAGGGCAGCTTGGAACATTCCTCTTTGGAACCCTAAGAGGCCCGATTTAAATGATGTGGCAATATTACTGTACACTTCTTATTTTCGAAGTCTGGGAAAATTGGCTTTTACTGGCACCATTAAAATCGGAGTTCCCTTCAGGGTATTGTAAGTCAGGATGTCTTGGTAATGTCTAATCTATACAGAATTATAAATCTTACCCCTGAGTTGGCTACTAGGGTGAAAACACAGTGACTGTAAATTCAAAGTCTTGACTAAACACTGACTCAACAGAAGTCACACACCATTTGTCTTTCTCCAAGTATCCATTGCTATTGAAACAGACCACTGGAACAGCTATCGAGGGCTCGCTAATCCCTCTACGGCTGTCCAAGTTAAACACACTGTGTACCTGGAGGCGGGGATGCCTGGGCATCCTCGGAGGACTTGGCAAACCTATTTTCTTCCCTTTTCTGAGATTTACACTGACATCTCCTCTGATTGTTCCTGCAGTTCCATCCATCACAAGAGAAGCCCGTGAAAGGGTACAAAGAGCTTCTCGGCTACAGAGATTCCCTGTTTGTGATTACTTCGCCCTGGGAAGGAAAAATCCTACTTGGAAGACATAAAGTCCTAGCAAACATTAAGCAGAAGAGGGCACGGCTCCTTGGGCCAGAAAAGATGCCTTTTCCAGACAGGCTCTTAAGTCACCCAGGAGGCTGCATGGGAGAACCCTGCAGAGCTGGGGAAGCTACAGAAGGTCCATATCTCATCTCCTGCTTGCACACAGGCTCTGCTCGCTGACCTAGGCCTGATTCAGGCTTATCCTAACCCAAATACATCTTCCCAAAGCCACCTTTAAAACCTAACCTGCAAGTTAGGTGGGCACAGTGGTTCACATCGTTTTGCTTGTCTTTTTTTTGTTTGTTTGTCTTTTTCTTGAGACAGGGTTTCTCTGTGTAGCCCTGGCTGTCCTGAAACTCACTTGGTGGTAGACTTGAACTCAACAGATCCGCCTGCCTCTGCTTACCGAGTGTTGGGATTAAAGGCGTGCGCTACCACCGTGCAGCCCTTTGTTTGGTTGGTTCTTTCATGGTTCACATCTTTAATCCCAGCATAGGATTTTTGTGAGTTTGAAGGTAGTCTGGTCTACATAGGGAGCTCCAGGTTAGCCAGGGCTGCATAGAACCCATCTCAATAAATGAGAGAGAGAGAGAGAGAGAGAGAGAGAGAGAGAGAGAGAGAGAGAGAGAGACAGAGACAGAGAGAGACAGAGAGAGAGAGAGAGAGCGAGCAAGTTAGGGGTCGGGGGTGGTGTAGGGGATAAAGGTGCCCACTGGTGACCTTATTTCTACCCCCACTGTATGGATCCAGGCATTATGCTGGCCTGCCCCTAGCACCTGGCAGAATGCACTCAGACAGTGCCCCGGTCAGCACAGGGTTCCATGGTTGCATAGTCTGTGTGCAGGTGCAAAGAAAAGGTCCTGTCTCCCTCTTCTCCCCTATTCCCCCCCCCCCGTGTGCGTGTGTGTGTGTGTGTGTGTGTGTGTGTGTGTGTGTGTGTGTGTCTTTACCTCTTTTTTCTCTTTCCTTCCTCCCCACCCTTCCCCTTTCTAATAAAACTTCTCACTTAAGCTCTATCTGCCTGGCATGTTTGTTTGTGCCTCACCCACTACAAAATCTGCTAAGGTCCCCCACATGCTTTATCATAACACCTAGCATCCACATACTGGGAGAGAATTGCTGCCACAAACTATCCTCTGAGCTCTACACAGATGCCCTATCCTCTACACAAATATAACAGTAACAACAAACGAGCAAACCTGACAAGAGCAGTGACCTGCTCCTGGTTAGTCCCAGGTGCTGGCACACACATTGTATTGGGCAGGCTGACTTTGAATCAATGAATCCAGACTTTTGAGGGTAGCCTGATGCTGAGTTGTCAGGTAGGTAGGGCTGGGGAAGGGCTGATCGAGCTGGTCTCTTCCTGGGGTTGAGCAGGATGGTGGTGTCAATGACTCAGCCAACCCCAACTCCCCACCACCACCCCATGGCTCAGTTACCTGGGAGAAACACACACTGAGTCCGGGAGACTTGTCGAAGCAGGATCTCACTTTATTCCAACAGGCAGGAACTTATATAGGGTTGAGGTAGGGATGGGAATCTTAGGATGGGGTAAGGTGACATGAGTAAGGGCCAATAATATTCCACCAAGCTGGCAGGTAGGGGGACAGTCTTAGATCAGGCCTTGCTGAGTCGCCCCCATGTGGCGGTTACAGGCCAGAGACAGGTGGCCAAACTCTAGCCAGGCTCAGAAGGTTACACTGGAGCCTCTTTAGGCTCAACAGCCTGAGAAACATTGTGAGACAACCCCCTCCCCTTCTCAAAACAAAACAGAAACCATCTTGCAAACCTTCGAGCTGCACATGCACCTTTCCACTGGGTTATTTTTTGCTAACCCGTCAAAATGTCTCAGTGAACTGAGGCAAATCCCTGTGGTTTCTTCTAGAAAGGCAATGAGATCACACACATCAGAATTGAATGATCTCTATCTCCCACTAAACTCTGAAATCCCAGCACCTGAGAAATGAAGGCAGGGAGATTAGGAGTTCAAGGTCATCCTCAACTAAATAGGGAACTTAAAGCCAGCCTGAGCTACCCGAGAAATACCTCACCTCAACAGACGATCTGAAACCAGGTACTGCGGAAGGAATTTGAGACCAGCTGGAGCTACCTTGTGAGATCTTGTCTCAAAAACCAACCAACCAACAAGCAAGCAAACAACAACAAAAATCTCATCCCCAAACCAGACACATTGGAACTGAAATTCTTAAATACTATCAAAACTTCATTTTAAATCCTGTACTTTGAGGGAACATGCAGTTGCTGTTGAAGACTGTGTCAATTGTTACTCTAGGGGCTGATGCTAATTTGGTTGCATCTGCAATGGGAAGATCATTTCCGGAAATGCCATAAGCTTGGCTGCAGTCAACAAACACCAGATTCAGTCATTCCTGAGGCAGAATGGTTAGCTCTGGGCATGGGGGAGAAGGCCTGGGCTTGTGGGCTGGAAGGAGACTGTTGCAAGGATAGAGGGTAAGAACAGAAGGCATTTTGAAGGCTGACTCCTAAACTAGTTAATCTTGGTTCATTAATGTTGGTAAAGGCACTCCTATTCTCTGCAGAATGAATAGAACACAGCGGGAAGCTTCATTCATTGTGAAATGTCTTTGATTTTTCTCCTGTGTGCAATCCTCCCTCGGGCTGTCTGAATGTGGCACCATGTGGGAAAGGGCAGGATGAGGGATTTCCCTCCCTTTCCTGCCAGGTTCTCCCACTTCCTTCCTGTCTGGTTGCCTTGGCTGGAAGGAGTCTCCTCTTGAGCACCCAGGCAAGTGGTTGGATCGGGTCTCTGAGATGTCAGTTTACCACACAGGAACACCTGCTTTCCATAAGTTCTAAGCCAAGACACAGAACCCCCAGAATCCAGCCCAATTCTCCTCAGTTTTTTTTTTTATACTCATTTTTGTCTTATGTTCATTATGGTTTTAGTTGTATGCATGTATGTGCACTGCATGCCTGAGTAGCCAGAAGAGGGCATCAGTTCATCTAGATCAGGTGGCTGTGAACTGCCAGATGAGTGCTGGAACCAAGTCCAGGTCCTCTACAAGAGGACCTCTCTATATATATACGTGTGTGTGTGTGTGTGTGTGTGTGTGTGTGTGTGTGTGTGTGTATGCTTGTATACATATTCTCACGTCTGAGTGTACATGTGTGCATGTGTGGAGGCCAGAAGTCGATGCCCAGTGTCTCCCTTGATCAGTCTCCATTTTATTTACTGAGGCAGGGTCTCTCACTGAACCTGGAGCCTGCCAAGTCCTCTGTTCTAGCTAGTTAGTTTGCCTCAAGGAGGATCCCTTGTATCCACCTCCTAGAAGGGTAAGTGAGCCACTGTTGCTGCACAGTTTTTATGTGGAGCCTGGGTGTCAGAACCCACAAAATTGACTCCATTCCATTTTGACTTAAGGTCAGAGAGTTTTTGCCTGCCCTTGCTCTTCCAAGGCAAGGATGCTTGACTAAGGTGTGGTCACTGCATGTCCTTCCTAAACAGAATACTTAACTCAGGATATAGTTATTTGATATTTTGTGTATTGAAGAGGTAATTATTGTTTGTTCCTTGTATCATTAGTAAGGAAGTCTTTTGCCTTCTCCTCCTCTTTTGATGGGGGTATAAAAAGACTTTGAACAATAAACATGGGTGGTTCAGGTTTCACTGAATGCCCTCTGGATTCTATCTCCTGTTTCTTGCCTTTCTTTTCCGTAATCCACACTCCCCCTCTCAAGTACAGACTGGACAAGTTGGCTGGACCTGACAGATGCCCCATCAAAGTGGCTACTTCACCTGGGGATCTTAATTCTGACCTTCATGCTGGTATAATGAGCAATATATCCACTGAAATATCTCCTCAGCCCTAGGATTTAAAAAAAATAAGATTAAGGAAATGAAACAAAAAAAAAGAGAAACAAACCAGATGACTATGCTAATGGTCAGGGAATGCCTAAGGAAGTGACATCTGTATCCAGACTTCAATGAGAAACCAATAACATATGTCCTGGGATAGTATGCTAGGCAGAGGGAGCAGTAAGTGCCAAGGCCCAGGATGACTGACATGGAGACACAGCAAGAATGGGCTTGTCTTAGTTAGGGTTTCTATTGCTGTGAAGACACCATGACCATGGCAACTTTTAATTGGGGTGGCTCACTTAAAGTTCAGAGGTTTAGTTCAGTGTTGTTATGGCAGGAAGCAAGGCAACACACAGGCAGACATGGTGCTGGAGAGATAACTGATAGTTCTTACATCTTGACTCACAGGCAACAGGAAGTGGTCTGGCTCACGCTGAGCATGGCTTGAGCATATATGAAACCTCAAAGCCCACCTCCACAGTGGCACACTTCCTCCAACAAGACCACACCCACTCTAACAAGGCTACACTTCCTAATAGTGCTACTCCCTTTGGGGGCCATTTTCTTTCAAACCAACACAGGTAGGGCTGGAGGAATCCAGGGATGCAGGTCAGTGGCACAGCACTTTCCTAGCATGTATGAGACCCTTTGTTCAATGTCCAGCACTGGGATAGGACAAGATCAGGTGGCTGTGAACTGCCAGATGAGTGTCCTAAACAAAAGGTAATCTTGTAGGAGGGTATGTGCTGACATTTTTAAACTAGCTTTTTTTCCTTTTGTATTTATTATGACTGTGTGTGTGTGTGTGTGCTCTCGTGTGCATGTGCATGTGCGTGCGCGTGCGTTACAGAATGGCTACAGAGGATTAAAGTAGCTATATCAGGGTACTAGGAGTCTCCAAGAGACCAGAACAAACATCTGGGAGGAATGTGAAAGGAAACTCCATGGAGGGCCAGGGGTAGGAGTCGGGGAGCAGATAACTAACCTGTTAGCTATGCCAGGGCTGCTGGGGTCATGTCAAGCTGCAGAAATGCAATGTGAGACCATGGAGGCCAAAGAGGTGAAGGGAAGGTCAGATCCAGGCAGCTGAATGAACAGACAGGAATCCTAGCAGTCTGTGCAGGACTTGGCCAGCCAAGGGAGTCACACACCAGGTGGTCAGGTGACAGGTGGGTGGGACATCTATGAAGCACTGGAAGCACTCTTTGTTTGTCTGCTAATTTTTTTCTTTTGAGAAAGGGATTCTCTATTTAGCCCTGGCTGTCCACCATCTCTATTTGTAGACCAGGCTAGCCTTGAACTCAGAGATCTACCTGCCTCTGCCTCCTGGGAGCTGGGACTAAAGACTTATTAGATTTTCTCTTTATGGGTCCAGGTGAGGGTGCTATATCCTCACCTTAGCCTATTGTACCTGTAAGTTCTTGAACCTATTTTCATCCGTTTTTGGTGTGTATGTATGTATGTACGTATGTATGTATGTATGTAGGATGTGTACGTATCTGTAAATATTCATATTCATGTGTGTGAGTACAGGTGTGTGCCTGCCATAGCAAATTCATCAAGGTCAGAGAGCTTCCCTTCCAGTATGGGTCCTCACCTCCAGCTGTTTGAAACAGTCTCTCATTTGCTGCTGTATATCCCAGGCTAGCAGGCCAGTAAGCTTCCTGGGATTCCCATCTTGCCTCCCATCTTATCCTAGGAACACTGAGATAAGGCATAGACACTCTGGTGTCTGGCTTTATGTGGGTTCTAGAGATCCAAACTCAGTTCCTCACATCCACACATCCACATCCACTGAGCTACCTTCCCAGTCCTGATATGAAATGACTATGGTCATACGCACCTGCAGTTCCAGTTTCATTGATAAATTTGGAGGGTGGCACCTGTTGTGTGTTTAGGAATAAGTCATTCATCAGCAGGTGCCTCGTGGTGATGCTGGACTGGACAGATGGTGCTGATGGGTCCACCAAGATGCAAAATCCATCTGCTTCTGTATCTGCACTCAAAATGGAGTCAATAGCTACTTGTAAAATGGAGTCTCTCAGGGCAAGGTGTAGCATGGAAAAAAAAAACCAAACCTCTGTTTTGCATAACATGGAGTAATTTAGGGCAGAACACAGCCCCCTCTCAACACCAGTGCTGTAGGAATTCACAATGAACCCAGGGCTAGCAGTATAAAGAACTTTTCAATTAATGTTTGGTGTTTCATGTTACTTACTCATGGATGGGTACATTTTTATGCGAATCATTCACTTTACAATGACATGGCTTATTCGTACCGGTGGAAACATACACGAAATGTAATTTCTTTGGTGTCATGCACTAAGCTATCTAATATCCTGGCATTATCTATCTTATTTAACACTCACATGGCCCTCTTAATATAAGCATCCTTATCTTCATTTTACACATGAAAAACTGAGGCTCAAAGGTTAAGGGACTTGTTATATATCAATTGGCAAATAAGTTGTACAGCCAGCCTGTCATGGAGGACGATGAGCCCAGGAGCCATTCTGGACAATCTTGAATGCCAGGATCACAGGAATGCACCACTAAGCCCCATCTATTCAATCTGGCCTTAATGCATGCAGACCACCTTAGCAACTAAGCTGTATTTCTAGCCAGGGTTTTGGAGGTGTGTGTGTGTGTGTGTGTGTGTGTGTGTGTGTGTGTGTGTGTGTGTGTGTGTGTGTGTGTGTGAGTGTGTGTGTGTGTGTGTGTGTGTGTGTGTGTGTGTGTGTGTGTGTGTAAAGAATGGTTTCCTGTAGTCCAGGGTGGCTCCAAACTCTAACTCAGCATATAGCCAAGGCTGTCTTTGAACTCCTGATCCTTCTGCCTATACCTCGATGCCACCACTCCCAGGTTTCATTTTGGAGTTTGAACTAGGGATGCGTTGGGGGAAATGGGCAGAATGTCTGGTGGCATTGGTTGGGATTACTGAGGCAGGAAAGAACAGTATTGATGGGTATAAGGTTGTGGTGACAGTCTAGGTGCTGGAGATGGGAGTGGCTTAAGCCTTCTTTCTGTCATGCTTCTGTTGCTGGAGGATCCTCCAGCAAGTTCCAGCCACATCTGCCACACATCTCTGTTACTCCTCCATCCTGCCTGATGCTTTTGAATTTTAATGCATGCCGGGGATTTATATATGAAGGCCCTAGATACCATCCAGAACCCAGACGAGAACTCAAGTATACTAATTCTCAGCTTAACCGTCTTCTCGGAGTACAATGAAGCAGGATTGCTTTCAAGAATGTTTCTTAAATCAGATTATACTGAGACTGAACCCATCATTTCTGCATCTTTCTGTACACATTGTTTAAGAAAATGATTTGGGTATAGCTGTTGCCATAGTGGCTAATGATATTACAATCAACTAAGAATATTACTCTTGAAACAAATGAAATGATTTAAACCTATCTCGCCAAGAAATATCGTGAAGACATACTTATGAAACATGAACTGCACTGTCACCAAATTAATTTGTTTTCTAAGCTCAAATTTAATTTAAAAAGAGATATTTCTCTAACTGCTTCCAACAGCAGACTGTAAAGGGACTTTGAACAGTGAACACAGGAAATAAATAGTAGTGTTCAAGCAAGTAACCAACACAATAGCTATTCTGTTGCTTGTGATGTTTTGGGGAAGTATTTTTTAACAACTTCCTGATGAATGTGCTCTTACTGGTGTGAAGCCAGGCTGGTGGCTGGCTCTCACCTGCTAACTTTTTTGTTGTTGTTCTCTTTCATCACTGTGTCCTATGATATATCTATCCTTTACCAAGACAGCCTGGGTTTCTTCTATCTGGCCTTCATTTTTACTGACATGAGGTTGGGGTTTCTATTCCTGGTTTGCTGAAAGGCCTTTTCCTTAGTATAGCCCACAGGGCAGAGCATCTTCCTGAAGGAAGGCTTTCATCTAACCCCTTCTGTTATTAAAGCATCAGGGGTCCCCTTGCTGACAGCCTAGGGCAGGCACAGGTCGTGGAACTCCCGTTGTTTCAGCCAGGCTAATGCATTAGCTTTTACAGTCGCCAACCTGCTACTTGGAATCCTTCGCCCTTTCTGCCAACTCATGGCCAACACCTCCTTTCCATTCTGTATTGAATTCTCTTCCTTCAGGATGTTTTCCTTGCTTAGTAGCTACTTAGCAGATAAACAACTCTCGTTTTTTTGAGCTTTTAATCACATTAAGTGCTTAAAAAAAAAAACCCACACACAAATCGTCTGAGTCTAGGGATAAACAGCTTACAGAGATTTTCATTCTCCAAGAACCAATGAGGGTGACTTTGTCAAGAGACAGAACTCAAATTTGCAAGCTGCTGTGTTTTCCTTAAGGTATCAACCCCAGAACCAGAGCAAAAGGCTCTTTATGGTGACCTCTAGCGGGCACGGGGCAGTCCTACAAAAATTACGAAAAGTGGAGAGGAAAGTAAAACCCTTCCCCAGGTACTTCGTGGTCATAAGACCGCATCCCACCCCTCCATCCTCCTTATTTTTTTTCTTCCAGTATTTGTTTTGCATCCAGACATCATTTCCCTTACATACAACTCACCTGTTTCTTGCCTTTGATGGGCTGGGCTGCCGGTGTTGCAAGTGTGAACTGCTGTTTAAAATAATGTCTGCCAAGTCGAACCCCACTTCCCTTGGCTTTGCAGTGTGGTTGGCTTCACCAAGCTTTAAGACCGTCTCTGCATTTGGAGGGAGGGTGCCGCAGTCGCATGGGGGTGCAACGGGGGAGGGGAGGAATGGACATCGAGATAGCATGAAAAGGAGAATGCAAGACCGAGGGAAGCAATGAGACATTCTGGTTTGCCAGTGAAAGATTCTCTCCAGACTGCCGCTTCACTCCACGGGAGGGAGGCATCGTGAGATCGGTGTAGGCGCCCTCTCAGGACCCGAGGCTGGGAAAGAGCGGGGAGCCGGGGCGGGTCTGCAGGACCCTGGAATCGCGCGCGCGGAGCGAGTTGGGGGGGTTGGGTGGGCTGGGTGCGCGGCCGCCTTCGGAGCGCACCGCACGTGGGGCGCCTCACGCGCGGAGAGGGAGCTCAAAGTCGGCAGGCAAAACCGCGACTAGGTTGCTTGCTTTGAGAAATCCTATGGGGCAGCCTTAGAAGCCGACCCGGGTTCCTAACAGTCTCTGGCAATGGCTCACCCGGACGCCGCTGTCTGCTCCCTACTTCAAATCCCGCACCTTGGTCCTCACCTCTGCACCCCGCTTTCCCGCCCCTCCCTTCGGGGACCGTTTAAAGGAGCCTGGGGGAGGTGCGCGGGTCATCCCTATGGCCCCGGGGCTCCCCGCAGCTAGCATCACGC
The DNA here is from genome assembly GCF_003668045.3 of Cricetulus griseus. Classification (NCBI taxonomy): domain Eukaryota; kingdom Metazoa; phylum Chordata; class Mammalia; order Rodentia; family Cricetidae; genus Cricetulus; species Cricetulus griseus. The sequence goes on along the minus strand of NC_048598.1, from coordinate 85,256,854 downwards.
CCCGCGCAGCCCTCCCGGCCACTGCGGGCGGGGGCACACGGCGTCACGAGGCGGGGAGCCCGAGGTCCTGGGCGGGGCGCCGGGGAATCCCAGCCCGAGCGAGCCGGGAGGTGCCGGCGGGCGCGGGCGGGCGGGCAGGAGGTGCGCGCGGAGGGAGCGGAGCGCGCGGAGCCGCCGGGCGAGGAGGAGGACGGCGAGGGAGGACGGAGAGGGAGGCCCCGCCCCCACTTCTCGGAGCCCGCTCCTCGCCACCGCCGAGCCCGCTCACTTTGCCTCTTCGCCTCTGGACGGCTGCTGGGCTGCGTGCACCGGGGACCGGGGAGCCCTATCCACGGCGCCTCGGCTAACGCGCGCCCTCCGGGAGGCCGGCACCGCCTGGAGCCGCGGACACCCACTAGGACTCCCGAAGAACGAACCCGGGAGCGCGGGGCGGCGGCGGCACTGACACCGCGGGGGGACCCAGGCGGCGCGGGCGCGAGCCCCGGGGGAGCGCGGGCCCCGACGGCGCGGCCACCCGGTGCGCTCGGTGGTCAGGCCCCCGGGGCGGCCAGCCATGACCTTCGGGCGCGGCGGGGCGGCCTCGGTGGTGCTGAACGTGGGCGGCGCCCGGTACTCGCTGTCCCGGGAGCTGCTCAAGGACTTCCCGCTGCGCCGTGTGAGCCGGCTGCACGGCTGCCGCTCGGAGCGCGACGTGCTCGAGGTGTGCGACGACTACGACCGGGAGCGCAACGAGTACTTCTTCGACCGGCACTCGGAGGCCTTCGGTTTCATCCTGCTGTACGTGCGCGGCCACGGGAAGCTGCGCTTCGCGCCGCGGATGTGCGAGCTCTCCTTCTACAACGAGATGATCTACTGGGGCCTGGAGGGCGCGCACCTGGAGTACTGCTGCCAGCGCCGCCTGGACGACCGCATGTCCGACACACACACCTTCCACGCGGCGGACGAGCTGGGCCGCGAGCAGGCTCGCCCGGCCGGGTCCGAGGCGGCTCCCTCCCGGCGCTGGCTGGAGCGCATGCGGCGGACCTTCGAGGAGCCCACGTCGTCGCTGGCCGCGCAGATCCTGGCTAGCGTGTCCGTGGTGTTCGTGATCGTGTCCATGGTGGTGCTGTGCGCCAGCACGCTGCCCGACTGGCGCGCGGCAGCCGCCGACAACCGCAGCTTGGATGACCGGAGCAGGTACTCCGCCGGCCCTGGGAGGGAGCCCTCCGGGTAGGACGAACTGCTTCTCTGCCCGTCCAGTCCGTCCTGTCCCGTCCCGTCCGTTCGTCCGTCCGTGCCATCCGTCCAGTCTCCGTCCTGTCTGCCTGGTGACCCTTGCCAGGCTTGTTCCTACCTCAGGAGGCCCCTGGCTCCAACTCAGGGATGTGTGGGTCCCCAACCCCGCCCCTTTCCCAGGCACAGTCAGCCCGGGTGGTTGAGCCTCACATTTTAGGGTACCCCGCCCCCCAGGCTTTGTAGTTTAATTCTAAGCAAATAGCAGAGCTCTAACGAGGTTTCTCTAAACTTTTATTGCTAATATACAGTAATTTACACGATGATTCAATCTGAGCTAAGAGCACTTTGAAATATGTGCCAACACGGGTGGTGTTTGGAAAGATGATGTCTTGTTCCATAGAAATGTGGTCCTGCTGCGCTGCCCCCATGCTCTGCACACCCTGCCCCTGGCTTAATGTGTGCTGGGATGGAATTGCTGTATTATAAAGGAGGCTGATTTAGCGTTAGGCTCTGAATAATGGATGTCTGTGCCCTTTTCTTCTCTCCTTTCCGACCAAGTACGGGCCTAGCAAATTCCTGTCCACTGTGTGGTATTGAAGATCTACGGTTTCATTCAGAGGGGCTTCAGTGTGGGGAAGAAAATAAGGATATCTATTAGCTTGGGAGAGCAGAAAAATCCAAAGTTCCCCAAACCCAGAAACAGGCTTCCGTAGTTGATGCCCCCCATCCCCACACCCACACCCCACCCCCATCCCTGCCCCAGGAGGATGAAAGGAAAAGGAATCTTTCCTGGGTTCCTACTTACCTCTTTCTTAATGGCGATAACACTTTTCTGTTTTTAGAACAAGTGAGTTTATTTTGCATATTTGGTGGGAGGAATAAGCAGACTAAAGTTGGACTTTCAGAGGAGACAGCCATTTTGGGCATAAAACCCAAACTGTGTAATCTCTTTTACCCCTTGTTCGAGAGCTCTTTGACGAATTTCCCCTCTCCAGCCACTTGATTGTTTTAATTTTTTTCCTCCATTCACTCTCAAGTCAAGGTGGCACCCTGTAATCTTTTATCTGATGGGCCTGGCTATGCTAGAGGCCATGGCATTTGTTGACGCAGCAGTGGATTGCTTCCACAGTATTCTTCCTGGAGGGAGTAAAGACTTCTGTATAAATCTTAGGAGCAAACGCAGTGGACCAGTGGCAGAGTCCATTACCAATGTGCCACCTTGGCAAGAAATCCAAGATCTGTGCTTGGAAAAGAAGTGAATTAGGAAACTCATTATAATGTTTTGTGTGTGTTCGGTTGTGTTTTCACTTCGCAGATAGGAATTACTTCCTTGGTGTCCCAATAATACAATGAAATTAACTTCTGTATATAAATAAGTGACTTGATTTATCTTCTTCCTTCCTTCCTTCCTTCCTTTCTTTCTTTCTTTCTTTCTTTCTTTCTTTCTTTTTTGGCAAGGGTCATAGAAAAAAGAGCCATGAGTTGAGTAACTTTGAAGTGATTAATCAGTAGATGTAGAATGTGAAGGTTAGTGATGGTCGGGGCTCATTAGCAAAGGAAACAGGAGGGTTGTCAACAGATTTTGAAGGAGTTGACTACACTGAGAGAAGCAAGCAAGACCAGTTAGCTAAGTGAGTGATTACTTTGTTTCTTTTGAAGGAAGGAGGGACTTTGGGAAGAAGGATCATTCATGTAAAGTATTAGGATGAATACTAATTTTAGATAAAGAGAAACCAGAAAGAGAAGAGGCAGAGATGAGAGGGAGGGAGAGAGGCTGCAAAGGAAGGGAAGGAGATAGAGTAAGGCTTAATTTGTGTATACATATCTTAAGTATGTATATAATTATTCAAGTCAAACTGTTTCCTAGATACACAGATATTTCAGGCAAATGCATGTTTTTCTTGGCTTAATGGCCCAGTTATAAGCTTCTCTCTACGAGTGTAGGTATAAGAAAGCCAGTGTCAGTAATCCCAGATACACTGGGGGATGGCTGAATGAGGATGTTGTACATTGCAGAGGCAGCCCCCTTGGCTGGAAATTTATAGTTTCTCAGTCCTTGCCAGCCTGTGGCAGCTGAAATGAGTCTACATCCTTCTGACCCTGTGAACAGAAATCCACTAAATAAAGCCAAAGTCCCCTCCTCTTGGAAACTTGACATTCACTGTAACCTGCTAGGCAAGTGTCCAGCCACTTATTATTTATGTCCGAGCCATGCAACTCACCAGTCTTGTTTCATCTCATCATCATTTGTGTCTTTTTTGAGTGTTCACTTGTTCCACTCACAGCAGCTGTTCCAAATACTGTAACTTTCTTGCAAAGAAAAGTTGATGTAGGGCTGAGAGGCACAATGGGTTTCCAAAGAGTTGAATTATTCCAAGGACGCCTTCAAGGCCATGGAAGGTGGAAACAAGCCATCCTTGAAAGGTTGTGCAGTGTCCGACACTGGCAGGGGGCGTCACTTACATAAACTGGTTTATGCAACCTGCACCATCCTGTGTCTTGCTTAAGAACAAAATAGGAGAGTTTTCCCAGCAAAAAGAACAGCGTGGGCATAGGCATGAAACTTGTATGTTATGTTTGGGGAGTGAGGATCCATGAAAGAGTGTGAATTGGTTTAGAGAGCCTATACGAATAATGTGAAGAACTTGATCTTGCAGCCGTGCGTGGCTAGCTCTCAGCTGGTTTGTATCATTTATGCTGAGACCTTATCCATAGAAAATAGAGAATGTGTTCGGTCTGTTCCGTGATCGGAGAGGGAGGAGATTGGATACAGGAAAGATGGCTTGGTGTGGGGTCAGCACACAGCTGCCATCTCTCCACCCATGTCCAGTGCAGGAGGGTCGGGAGTCAGAGCCTGTGCTCCAACGTGGTGAGACCTGAGCTATGTCACAGTGAGACCCTGTCCCAAAAAAGGAGCAGGGGATGGGGATGTTAGCTAAGTACTAAATCTCTTGTGCAAAAGCCCCTGGGTTCAATTCCCAACTCTGCAAAAAAACAAACTGAAAGAAAAAGAGTTCAGAAGGCTGTGGGGGAGGGGTGGGATCTGAGAGCTTGTATGGCTCTGGGCTTGTGAGATTAGAGACCAAATAACAACTGTGTCTGTACTAGGAAGAACTGAGATGCTTCCAGAGCCCTGTAAGGATGGAAGTTGTAGGGCCTGACCAGGCAGACTTCCAGGACCTGGAATTCTCAGTACTCATCACGGGATCGTCTGTCTGTCTGTCTGGCCTGTCCTGCTCATTTGTCCCCAAGCCACTTCTGTGCCCCTCACAATGCAGTTCCCAACCTAATGATATTTCAGTCCAACTCGGATTCTAGGTGAAGCTTTTATGGGCTGTTTCCTCCCAGCCTTGAGGGGCTGATGGCTTGTACTGTTTATATGTCATTTGTCATGGCCTTCCTAGATGCCATTTCCTCATAAACACACTGTGGTTCCTATGGTGGGTTTGATGCAAAGCCCTTGAAGGCAGGTAAACTCACCTATTGCTCCCCATGACACCGTTTTATTTTGAGTCAGTCCCCCTTTTTTTTTTTTTTTGATTATTCGAGACAGGGTTTCTCCATGTAGCTTTGGAGCCTATCCTGGCACTCGCTCTGGAGACCAGGCTGGCCTCAAACTCACAGAGATCTGCCTGCCTCTGCCTCCCGAATGCTGGGATTAAAGGCGTGCGCCACCAACTCCAGGTGACCATGGCAACTCTTACAACATTTAATTGGGATGGCTTACATCTTCAGAGGTTTGGTCCATTATCATCATGGTGTGACATGTTGGCATACAGGCAGACATGGTGCTGGAGCATGCAGGCAACAGGAAGTGGTCTGAGACACTGGGTGTGTCTTGAGCATCTATGAGACCTCAAAGCCCTCTTTGTATCCACAGTGATACACTTCCTCCAACAGGGACATTCCCACTCTAACAAAGCCACTTCCTAATAGTGCCACTTTCTTTGGGGGGCCATTTCCTTCCAAACCACCACATAGTTTAAAGAGCTGTGTTAGGGTTAAAGCTGTGGATTAGTTCTTCATGAACTGAAATACTTCATTCTCATTTAAGATCCTCATTAAAAGACAACCACCACTGCCTAATGTTCTCAAAGAACACTGCCTAGTGTTCTGGCAGATTTTTGCTGTTGAGAAAAAAAAAAGATGATATTTAAAAAAATTATCATGAGGCTGGCTGTGGACCAGCCTGGGCTACATAGTGAAACCTTTTCTGGATGGGGTGGGGGAATTCTGAGCAGTCATCACCCAGTAAGTTTCTGTGGCTGTGGTAGGCTGTGGGGTACAAGAGTAGATGTGGTTCCTACTCTTTTGGAGCTTTCTAACTTGATGATAGTGGGGTGGGGAGACAGAAAACTCATTAAACAATAGCATAAGAATTTCAGATTGCAAAGGTGACATTGAATTCTGGATATGAGAGAGCCAGCTGTGGGGAACTGGAGGGAAGGGTGTTCTGGGCAGGAAGAACCGTAAATGCAAAGGCTTTGAGAAGGCAACAGGCCCAGATTATCTACAGAATAGAAGGACTACCCACCTGGGCTAGAATTTATTCCCAAGACAAATATGTGGAAGTTGACAGGGAGGAGAAGAACCCCCTACCCCCTACCCCATGTGGAAGGAGCTTGCATTTTCTTTCAAGAATGACACAAGCTTTGGAGGTTTTTGAAAATAATTTATTTATATTTTATGTACATCTATGTGAGGGTGTCAGATCCCCTTGAACTGGAATTTCAGACAGTTGTGAGCTGCCATGTGGGTACTGGAAATTGAATCTGGGTCCTCTGGAAGATCAGACGGTGCTTTTAACTGCCGAGTCATCTTTCCACCCAGAAGTGGTCTTTTTTGTTTGTTTAGGTTTATTTTATGTATGCTTTGCCTTCGTATATGTCTGTGTACTACATGCATGCCCGGTGCCTGTGGGAGTCAGAAGACATGGGATCCCCTAGAACTGGACCTGCAGATTGTTGTGAGTTACTAGGTGGGTGCTGGGAATCAGAGCTGGGTCCTCTTTTAAGAACAAGTGCTCTTAACCACCAAGCTATCTCTCCAGTGCTCCTCCCAAGGTTTTAAAAGAAATATGCAAGTTCTGATGTATTTGGTTTATTTAGTCAGTATCTATATATTTGTAGTGCTATGATTAAGCCCAGGGTCCTCATGTATGTTGGCAAGCACCTGCTAAACCATGTCCCTAGCCCTTTGGGGTCGAGGACAGGTGCTATAAACATGTCAGGCAGGAAGATGAGCCTCAGCCTAGGGGCACAGTTGTGGAGAAGGTGAGGAGAGATGGGACTGAGGTCAGTGATGGATTCCGTTTTACAACATCTCCTAAAACAGATGTATTACCCGAGAGGAGCAACTTGAAAGGAAGGATGGTTTAGCTCTGCTTATGGCTTCTAGGATTCAATCCGTGGTCTTTTGATCCTGTTGCTTTAGGCCTTTAACAGTGTAGCCCATCATGACTGGGGCACAAGGCATGGGACAGTACTCACCTCATGTCCAGGAAGCAAAGGGAGTAGGAAGGGGCCTCTGGCATGATCACTTCAGCTCACACATACCGAGCACTGAATACAGTCCTATGGGATCTGCTTCCTCTTCGGGGATGTTGTGAGGAGGACCCCAGAGGGTTGATGAGAAAGAAGTCAGAGAACATTTCCCGCGCTGTGTGACTAAAGCCACCTCAGTGAGAGGACTGTGACGTCATCGTAGTACAGCTCTGTAGTGAAGGCACTCACAGGCCCCCAGATGAACAAACGTAGTGACTAATCAGTCTTTGGGTGAGCATGTTCTTCTCACCTTCTGTGAGTGATTATTAGATAAAATAGATTCTCCTGGCAGTTTTGCCTTCTAGATGTAGTTGAGACTCCTGTTCTTTTTGGGATTGTAGCATATAGACAAGTTACCTCGTGAGATGACTGAGATGGCCCAAGGGGACATGTCTGCCATCCCAGCACTTAAGAGAGCTGAAGCAGGAAGGCTGCCCATTTGAGGCCACCCTGAGCTACTTAGTGAGACCTCGTGCTGGAACAACGGCTCACTGGTTCAGAGCACTAGGTATCGTGGAAGAGGACCTTGTGCTGTTCCCGGCACCCCACATGGTGACTGACAAAATCTGCAACTCTGGTTCCAGGGGATCTGACTCGCTGTTTTGCCCTCTGTGGGTACTGCATGCATGTGGACAAAAAACAGTCATACACATAAACTAAAAGGAAGTAAAAATCCTTTTTAAGAAATGAAAAAGATTGCTAAACATTGGTGCCTGTTTTATACAAATGTACCCTTTGATAGCTGCTTGTGACAAGGTCTGACTTCTGGCAGGCAGGTCCGGTATAACGGCAGTGTCTGACCCCTTTGTCCATGGACTTGCATCCTCTCGGTCAGTCCCAGTAGACGAGTTCTGAGTTTTTAGTCAGTTTGGCATTGCAAAGTCTTATGATAACTGTGATCTGTTCTCTATCAGTTCTTTGTTACAGTTGCTTCGTGTGGGGATTTTGCTCTTTCGTTTGTATTGCTTTGCTGTGGGTGCTAAGAATTCGAGGAGCTTGTAAAGCGTTTTAACTTTTCTCCTGTTACTTTAAGCCCCTGTTAAGAAAATTTCGGCAGTCAGAAACTGAGCGCCGAGGTGATGGAAATTTAAAAATCAATTGTGTTATTTCCACTGCCTTTGTGTTCAATATTACATAAACCCAATAGGCCTTGGAGTGTGTTAAAAATAAGAGCAGTATTTGAAATTGCAGATGAAAAGTCTATGGACTTTCACTTGGCAGATAAGGCTGTTATTTGCACAAGTTGGTAATTAATAGATCTCTGATAAGATTGGACATAACCCAGGACCTCAGTTAAACTCTATTCTTTCACCCCGAACTTTTAAGTGTGGGGAGGGTTTTTATGACTGCTGCCAGTTTGATGGTTCTGTGGAAAATTTATTTTGTCAATGCCTTTTTTTTTCCTAATAAAGGGCCTTTTTTTCCCCTTCCCATTTTGGTGAGCAAGTCATTTTAAATGCTCTTTTTATTTATCTGTTTTTAATGAAAACATCACCTGAGTGCGTGCGTGCGTGCGTGCGTGTGTGTGTGTGTGTGTGTGTGTGTGTGTGTGTATTAGGGGTGTAGAAAGTCAGGCAGTAGCATGCCCCACTCTCCTCAGGCCCCATGCAGTTCCTGGGTACTCTTTCCGGCCTCTCATGGAGGCCAGGCTGGCTTTAAACCTGCTGTGTGGCTGAGGGTGACCTTGAATTCTTGATCTGCTCCACTTCCAGTGTCTGAGGGATCTTTCAGGAATGTTCCATGCATGATACACATACATGCACACATACATGCAAACACATGTATAAGTGTGTATTATACATATGTTAAAGTATGTATAACCGGGCTTACTCTATAATCTTGTTCAGTAGTTTACCTTAAGATTTTTTAAGCTGTGTGTGGGTGTGTCTGTCTGAGTGTGTTTGCGTGTCTGCGTGTAGGTGTGGATACGAGAATGCATCTGTGGAGGCCAGAAACATCAGATCCTCTGGAACTGGAGTTACAGGTGGTTGTGAACTGCCTAATGTGCGTGCAGGGAACAAACATAGGTCCTTTGCAAGAGCAGCACACCCCCTTAGTTGCTGAGCCATCGCTTTGGGCCCCCAAGAGTTTGCTTTTGTCACTTAACAGTGCGTCTTGGAACTCTACTATCGGTTCACAGTTTCCCTTTCCTTCCTTTTCTTTCTTAACAAAATCTGGTAGTATAGCCCAGGTTGGCCCAGAAATCCTGGTCGTCTACCTCCCTGGCACTGGGGTTATAGGTATATGACACCATGCCTGATACTCTTGTTCTTTTTAATATCTGTATAGTATTCCAGTGTATCAGTAAGCCATGCTTCATTCAGTGAGCGTATGTCTGAGACTGTTTCAACAGGATGGTTTCAGTCATACAGTGTGGAAAATGGTCTTTGATTCTCATATATGTATGTGTATCGTGCCTGGAATATTCCTGAAAGAACACTCAAAGGTCTCCAACCACTTCCTGGGATTTTCTCTGCTAGACACTTCTCTTAATACCTTAACGTGGGAGGCAGATCTCATAGGAGAGAATCCTATTCACTATTCAGTGAGTGGTCAAGCCAGAGGGAGCCCTCATACTCGTGGGCCTGAGGACAACTTCACCAAGTAATGGGAGGTAATAACTATAATGTGGCGTTTGTGCGTGTGTGTGTGTGTGTGTGTGTGTGTGTGTGTGTGTGTACAACCAATGTATACCAAACCCTTAAGTAGATTTTTTTGTTTATCTTTTTTTAGTTCAAATTAGGAACAAGCTTGCTTCACATGTCAATCCCTTCTCCCTCTCCCTCCCCTCCCCCTCCGCTCCCCATGGGGGCTACCCAAATTCCACAATATCATCCTGGGCGGGCCTAGGCCCTCCCCCATGTGTCCAGGCTGAGAGAGCATCCCTTCATGTGGGATGGGCTCTCAAAGTCTCTTCTTACAACAGGGAAAAATACTGATCCACTACTAGAGGCCCCATAGAGTGCCGAGGCCTCCTCTTTGACATTCACGTTCAGGGGTCTGGATCAGTCCCAAGATGGCCTCCCAGACAGCAGTCTGGGGTCCATGTGCTCCCCCTTGTTAAGGTCAGCTGTTTTCTGTGGGATTCACCATCCTGGTCCTGACCCCTTTGATTTTCATTCCTCCCTCTCTACAACTGGGTTCCAGAGTTCAGTTCAGTGTTTAGCTGTGGGTGTCTGCCTCTGCTTCCATCAGCCACTGGATGAGGGCTCTAGGATGGCATATAAAGTAGTCATCAGTCTCATTATAGGGGAACCTTAAGTAGATTTTAAACTTTTGTGTCTTTATTTTTCCAATTCTTTTGTTTTTCCAGATAGCATTTCTTCTGTAGTCCTGGCTGTCCTGGAACTAGCTTTTTAGACCAAGCTCACTATTATTCCAATTTTTAGGGTGTGTCTTATTGTCTGCCCTCCCTCAAACACACACACACACAGACACACACACACACACACACACACACACAAATGGATAACTAAATGAACATTGTTTTCTACTGTGTTCATTGAGCGCATGCATAGGCATGCGGCAGTACACATTATTTTAATCATATGATTTGGTTGTGAGTTTATAGAAGTATAAAATATGCTGGAATTTTCTGTGCATCCCATCACACCCAGCTCACCGGTAGGATTTTTAAGTAGCAAAAGAAAAAGAAAAACTATGTCTCTTGGTGTATAAACTTGTTAGTCTCAGGCAGGAGCATTGCCTCAAATAAAAGCCCCCAACACTTAAAAACAAACCAAACAAAACTCTGAAGAATTTTGTGACTTAACATTGTGTCTTAGTTAAGGTTTCTGTTGTTGAGAAAGACATCATGACCATGACAATTCTTATTTTAAAAAAAAAAAAAAAACATTTAACTGAGGTGGCTCACTAACAGTTTCAGAGGTTCAGTCCATTATCATCATGGTGGGACATGGTGGCGTGCAGGCAGACACGGTGCTGGAAGAATAACTGAGAGTCCTACATCTTGCAGGCAACAGGAAGTTGACTGAGATACTGGGCAGTATCTGAGCATAGGAAACCTCAAAGCCTGCCCCTATAGTGAGTGACACACTTTCTCCAACAAAGCCATACTCATTCCAACAAAGCCATGCCTCCTAATAGCTCCACTCCCTATGAGATTAGGGGAGGCAGTTATATTCAAATTACCACACATTTTATGGCATTCAGATTTCAGTATCTGCGTCTAAGGTTTTATTAAAAAGTAGCTATGGTGATTCTTGTACACATTGTCTGGCAGAATCGAGCAGTTGTGACATGACCTTCAGCAGGGCATGATGGTACCCAGCACTTGGCAGACAGAGGCAAGATGATCAGGAGTTCAAGTTCAAGGCCAACCCGGGCTACACAAGACTCTGTCTCAAAAAGCAAGGCCTTCCAAAGTGATGACCTCACTCAGATCTGAGTCCACTCGTGTTGGTGATTGAGGAGTCTTGAACCTAGGGGCTCACATATGCTAGGCAAGGGATCTATCTACCTTTGAGTTGTATGCCTAAATCTTTTCTTTAATTTTTTTTTTTTGTGACACATAGTCTTACTAGGCTACTTCAGCTGGTCTTGAGTTCTGTAGCCCTCTCAGGGCTTGTGATCATCCCAGCCTCAACTGGGATGACAGGCTTCTACCACCAGGCCTGACCCAAGCTTGTATGTTTTCCTCTAGGTCCAGCTAAGAGTCTCAGGCTTCATAGCTTCCCTGAGCCTGAGTTTCCTACTTCATAGAAATCAGCATAGCAATTGCACTACCTTTTTGGGTGTCTGAGAGGATTAGTGACTAACGGTTGTTTCAAGCGATTCTGGTGACAGATGCTGCCCTTAAATCCTGCTGAAGCATCCCGACCCACAAATTGTTCTGCTTTCGCCTTACCGAAACTTATCATCCAGTCATAGCTGGGGTAGATGAAGGACATTTGTTTGCTGTCTGTGCTTGATAAGAGAAATCCAGTTCTCATAAGCTAACAATCATCCTATTCATTTAAGGTTTGCCTGATTCACTTGTGTTTGTTTGTTTGTTTTTGAGACAGGGCCTCACTATGTAGTTCTGGATGTCCTAGTACTCACCATGTAGACCAGGCTGGACTTGAACTCACAGAGATCCTCCTGCCTCTGCCTCCCAAGTGCTGGGATTAAAGGTGTGTGCCACTATGCTCAGGTTCATGCTCATTTTTTGTTTTGTTATTATTTTGAGATAAGGTCTTGCTAAGTTGCCTAAATTGACATGGAAGTTTCCATGTAGCCTAGGTAAGCCATAAGCTTCTCTCAAACCTGAAATGTCCCTGTGTGGAGTTGTGAGACGACAGGTTACAGTAGTTACAGTTAGTAATTGATTGCAGTTAAGAGTCTGCACCCTGAGTTCAGCCATCATGTACCCAGTGTTGCTAAATGCCTGTGGTAAGTGGGGAGGACATGGGTGACCAATACCTGGATTCATGAACTAGGACCTATTAAATCAGAGACAGGTTCTTTAGCAATGTATTAGAAGTTTTTGATGTTAGAGCCATTAAGATGTCTTAGCGCAGTGGTTCTCAACCTTCTTAATGCTTTAATACAGTTCCTCATGTTATGGTGACCCCCAACCATAAAATGATTTTCGTTGCTACCTCATAACTGTAATTTTACTACTGTTGTGAATTGTAATATAAATATCTCGGTTTTCTAATGATCTTAGGTGACCCCTGTGAAAGGGTCATTCATCCCTGCCCCGAAAGGGTCGAGACCCACAAGTTGAGAACCATTTTAGAGGCTAAAAGGCCTTTGGTGCCAAACTTGATGGTGTGAGATTGACCCCTGGGACCCACATAGTGGAAGGAGAGAACTGACCCCCACAAGTTGCCCCCGACCCCCAAGTGCATGCTGTGGCACACACATAAATTAAAATTTAAGTTTATGATTTTATATGAATATTAAATACATTTAAGAAACAGGAAACTGAACCTACTGTGGTGAACCACTCTTGTGTTGTCAGCACTTGGGAGGCTGAGGCAGGAGGACCATGAGTTTGAGGCCAGCTTGGGTAAATAGCAAGACCCTGTTTCAGAAGACACCAAAGGGGCAGTGATTTGTATATGTGCTACCTACTCCTCCCCCTGCCACATAGGAAGACACAGCCTTGGTCCTCAGCATCTTTTCAGGAGGTAGAAGAGCCCAAGGATCACTGAACAGGAGAGGTGGTGTCACTGTTGGCCGGGGCACTAGAGAGAGGCAGAGCTGGGGCCTTGGAAGGGCATCAACTGAGTACCTCAGTGCCAGGCACATGGAAGCCATGAAAGTGGCACAACCAACAGAACTGTGGCAAGCATAGGATTCTTTACCGTCATGGACTTGTTTTTTTGTTTGGTTTTGCTTGGTTTGATTTAGTTTTCGAGACAGGGTTTCTCTGTGCAGCCTTGGAGGCTGTCCTGGAACTCACTTTGTAAACCAGGCTGGCCTCAAACTCACAGAGATCAGCCTTCCTCTGCCTTCTGAGTGTTGGGATTAAAGGTGTGCACCACTATTGCCTGGCTGGAGTTGGTTTTTAAAAAGGGTTTATCTAAGAATGCCCTAGACAAAGCAACCAAACTGTTGATTTTCATTATAACTTGACCCCCTACTGCATATTTGTAATTAAAGAAAAAAATTGGCAGTGCTCGAGAGTGCTGAGTTTTAGCTTGTGGATTGTGGGCTCTGCCACCGTGCAGTGACACCAGCCCTGGTATATGTTTTAAATAATCTGTGTGATGACGGGAGGTTGCAGAAAGCACTTCCGTGTGTGGTGGCATATTGTGACTGTCTCAAAGAAGAGCACTTTGCAGGTGGCTGAGGTGTGAGCTGAACTACCAGCTCCCCCCGCCACACACACACACACAACACTACTGATATTATGATATTCTACATGTATTCATGGTTGAAGGCAGAACAGACTGTTTTCTCTGAGATGCATAAGGAAAGTGTTTATTGCTATGGATAAAATTCAATCTTGAAGGTAAGAATTAGTAACTGGCCATGGTGATGTGAACCCGTGGTCCCAGCACCCAGGAGACTGAGGTAAGAGGGTTGAGGGTTTGAGGTTTGCCTAGACTACATGGTGAGTTCCAGGCCAGCCTCAGCCCCACATACAGCCCTGTCAACATTCTGTAATCTGCATCACTCAGCACATTGGTATATCCTAAGTGACCAATCCCAGATGACACAAAATTGTGCTGCAAAAGATTCCATCCCTAGTATGGAAGACAACAGTGCACTCCTGATAGTATCTCATTCAGAGGTCGGTGCTGTCACAGATGCCACCTGACCTCTGAGAAGCCATTGCCTTTTGAGTTTTGGTATAGTGTAAAAAAAAATGTCTGCAGTTATATAAAAAGGCTAATAAATGTCTTTTCCTAAAAAATATTTTCATTAAAGATTTTTTTTAAAGTTAGGTCCTGGAACAGTGGCATACTGGTTAAGAGCCCACACAGCTCTTTTAGAGGACCAGTTCAGTTCCTAGCACCCATATCAGTTGGCTCACGACCACCTGTAACTCCAGTTCTGGGGTGGGGGGTGCCCCTAATCTCTCTGGGCACCTGCACACACAGACCCCTATACATACAGTTGAAAATAAAAAATGTTAAATTGTGTGTGTCTATGGGTATGTGCATATGAGTGCAGGTGCCTGTGGGGCCAGGAGAGGGCGCCAGATGCCATGAAAACTGGAATTACAGGCAATTGTGAGCTGACGTGTGGGTTTTAGAAACTGAACTTGGGTACTCTGGGAAAGCAGTAACCTTGTTAACTGACAAGCCATCTCTGTAACCCCATTTTTGTTTTGCTTATTTTTGTTTTGCGAGTTTTGGAGGCTGTCCTGGAACTTGTTTTATAGACCAGGCTGGCTTTGAACTCACAGAGATCCTCTTGTCTCTCTCTCTCTCCCAGAATGCTGGGATTAAAGGTGTGTGCCACCACTGCAGGGCTTTTAAAAGTTTACTTCTTGAGGCAGGGTTTTATGGTATAGCCTTGACTGGTCTGGAACTCAAAGAGATATTCCTGCCTCTGCCTCCTCAGCTCTGGCAAGCGCCACCCTGTCTGATTGATGTCATGCACGGATTCAAACTTAGGAACTCATGCATGTTAGGCAAATTCTCTACCAACTAAATTACACTCTCAGACTTGTTTATTAATATTTTGAATGAATCAAAAATAATTTAGAAGTTTCTACCTTATATCTAATGTAAGTATTGATAGGTAAAATCTACATGTAACAAAAAATGTCTCAAACTCAGCTCAGTAAGTCTCAGATTTAGGACACCCAAGCCCATCTTCTAGAAGCTTTGGGAAATCCTTGCTGTTGCCCTTTTCCTGACAAGCACTCTGTTCACCCTTCCCAACTTAAAAATATTTATTCATGGGACTGAAGAGATGGCTCAGCAGTTAAGAGCACTTGTTGCTCTTGCAAGAGGACCCAGGTTCAATTCCCAGCACACATGTGGAGGTTCACAACCACCTATAACTCCAATTCAATCTCTGACATTGTCTTCTGACCTGCAGGAACCGGGCATGCACATGGTACACATACTATCCATGTAGGCAAAACAACTCATACACATAAATAAATCTAAAAGAAATAAAAATGTCTTTGTGCTGGATGTGGTAATGAATACCTTTAATCCTAGCACTCAGAGGGTAGAGGCAGTCAGACTTCTGTGAGTTCAAGGCCAGCCTGGTCTGCATAGGTGTGTTCCAGGCTAGCCAGGGCCATCCAGTAAGACCCTGTGTCAAAAGGGGTGTGTGTTTGTGTGTGTGTTTGGCGGTTAGAGATCGATGTCTCTCATTTTATTATTGTTGTTATTATCATAATGGCTGATTTTGTGTGTCAGTGTGACACAGCCAGAGTCATCAGAGAGAAAGGAGCCTCAGCTGAGGAAATGCCTCCTTGAGATCCAGCTGTAAGGCATTTTCTCAATTAGTGCTCAATTAGTAGGGAGGGTCCAGCCTGTTGTGGGTGGGACCATCCTTGGGCTGGTGGTCCTAGGTTCTATAAGAAAGCAGGCTGGGTAAGCCACAAGGAACAAGCCAGTAAGCAGCACTCCTCTGTGGCTCTGCATCACCTCCTGCCTCCAGGTTCCTGCACTGTTTGGGTTTCTGTCCTGACTTCTTCAGTGAGGAACAGTGATGTGGAAGTGTAAACCAAACAAACCTTTTCCTCCCAACTTGTGTTACAGTCTTGGTGTTTTGTTGCAGCAATGGAAACCCTAAGACAACGACGACAACTACTATTATTATTCTTATTATTTTGAGACAGTGTTTCTCACTAATCCTGGAGAGTAAAGCTGGCAGGACTGACTAGCTTGTCCAGTGCTTCTCGTGTCTCTACTTCCTAGCATGTACAACTGCTTCTCCTGGCTTTTTCTGTGAGTGTTGGGAGACCCAAACTCAGCCCTTCATTCTTGGGTAGTAAGTTCTTTACCCAATGAACCTTCTTCCCAGTTTCTGCTTCCTGGAACTTAGAGCGCAGACCAGGCGCCTCCGCCTCCCAAATGCTGAGTACAGACAAGTGCTACCACACCCCCTCCAAACTGGTATGTGTAAGCAGAAAACACGGTGTGTGTGTAGCTGAGTAACGTCTTACGCAGCACTCCCTACAAAGTGAGAGCATGCATGGTTCTAATGATGGGCAACAAATCCTTCTCTCAGTTAGTTGATTCTCAATCCTTTGATTTCAGCACAGAGAGTGGAATTGATTTGTCAGCAGATAATCATTAGAGTCCATTGTTTTCTTTTTCTAAAAAAATGTAATATAGGAGTGGGGCAAACACTCACTGAGTAAAGCCGTGGCTTCGTCTCAGAACTGTAAACTTGTCCTAAAGTACACACAATAATTGTCTTTATAGGGTGTTATTGACCTTGTATGTATTCACATCATGGAGCCACTCTGTTTTTGAGGCAGATTTCCCCTGTGCGCCCATGGCTGGCCTAGAGCTGTAGACGTGGCTGCCTTCCAGCTTGCGGAGGTTGACCAGCCCCTTCCTTGGGGTGCTGGAACCCTGGCTACCTGTGGAATCATTAAGTCAGGCTAACTAACATGCCTGTCACCCCGTGTAATTGATGTACTTGTCCTTTCTTTGTGGTGAGAACTTTGATGTTAGGTTTATTCTCTGTCCACTAATAAGCAATCGTTATTTTTCTTTTTCTTTGAGGTTAGGTTTTAATTTGTCTCACACTTGGCCTTGAATTTTCAATGTAGCCTATAGTGTCCTTGAATTCCTGATCCTTCCTTGTTAGTCACTTGAGCACCTGGTTTATTCAGCCCTGGAGATGGAAGTCCCTGCTTTGTGCCCGCAAAGCAAGCACTTTGCCAATTGAGCTGCATCCCCTGCTCACATTTATCAGTTTAGATATAAAGGTTGTGTGTTTACAGTATGCTATAATTTATATACCTTGCAATTATTTTAACTAAAACAAAACAAAAACATGTCAGACTGGGAGGGGGGTGGCTTAGCCTGTTAGAGCATTTGCTGTGTGCACGTGAGGATCTGAGTTCGGATCCCTAGCACTGCACACCAGGTCAAACTGGGTGTGGCTGTGAACACCAGTAACTCCAGTGTGCTGTGCCTGGAGGGGAGGGCAGAGACAGGAGACTCTACTGGATGGTTAGCCAGCCTAGCTTTAAACAAAAGAGGCAAGTTTTTGGTTCAGTGAAAGACCCTGTCTTAAGGAATAAAGCAGAGAGTAACAGAACCTCAGCTTCCTCTTCTGGCATCTACACATGTACAGAGATGCATACAGACACATGCAGACACTACATGCAGATAGCGGGCGCACACACACACACTTGTATCAAAATAAAAATGTTGAAGGGGGTGGATAGCTTTTCTAAGTTCTTTCAAGGGTGCCCATTTTTGAGCGCACCATGCCAGGCAAGGACTGTGTGATAGTGTAGGGGCCATGTTGCTATAGGTCAGTAAGTAGCCATAATTAGTATCAGGAGATGAGGGTGGCCATCGAGGGCATTGGGTCAGACATTGGGTCAGGCAGTGTACAGCAAGGACATTGAGTAACTAGCTTCACAGGTAGGGACACTTTGTCAAGGAAGAAGGGAACCCTAGATAGTACTGAAAAGCCCAGGGGACATGAGGCATCTGCCTGTCATCAAAATCCCATCCTTTGCTCACTTGTTTGCAGTGTGTGGCCATAGGTGATCGCCAAGGACCTGATTGTGACATTGTATGAGACACGCCGGAGTCAAATAGAGACAGTTCTGTTTCTGTCTTGTCACCATGTGAATGAACGCCTTTGCTCCATGCACCTGTGTACGTGACTTAGAGTACATGAAGTAAATGTGGTAGACCTTACCTCACATGCCCAGCCATGGCATGAATTGTCTTAGGGCTTTTTTGGTTTGCTTGTGTTTTTAAATATTCACAGGTGACAAGTGTCTTCGGTTCAGGGAGGATATCAGTGATATTGGTTACTCGGTTACTCAGCTGGAATTCCAGTTCTTTCTGCACAACACGCTCTGTCTTTGGGTGTGTAAATGATGCACGGGGAATTTTGACTCATATTACAAAAGCCAAATTAAAGACCAAATTGAACCCAATTGATAGTTATTGTTATATGTGTCACTTAAGAACTAAGTTCAATGAAAAAGATTCTTTTTCAATCCCTAGAAAGATACAAATTAAATTTCACCAGTTAACAGCACAGTATACAATGGGTTTTTAAAACAGATTGTTCTCAACTAACCTGTATAATTTATTTAAATGTTGGTAGTAAGTCATTATAATAAACCTTCTGAAGGATTTTTCTTAAATATGACAGACTTGAAAGTTAAAACAAAATTCAGACACTTTTTAAAAAATGAAGAATCTTATGCCAGTCAAAATGTGTTTTCTCTGAATAACAATTACCAAAACTTACCCAGAATAAATCGGGCATGTGGAAAAAAAAGAGGCATGTTTTACAAAGGGTGTGCCAGTGTTGTCTATAATCCCAGCGTTCTGAAGGTGGAGACCAGAGGATTGGGATCCCAGTTCAAGGTTGTCTTTGAGGTCGTCTTTGAGTATATATCCACATTGAGACTGAAGCTAGCTTGAACTCCTTTCAGATGGAGTGGAGTTGGGGGTGGAGGAAAAATGCTTTTTAAAAAGTTGGGAGGAGGAAATTACACCTGAGAGAGTCTCTGGGGAATGAAAATATAAAAAAAGATTACAGAGCTGGCATGGCCACACAAGCCTGTTGTCCTAGCACGTTAGAGGCTGAGGCAACAGAATTGCCTCAAGCTCAAAGCTAGCCTGATCTACATATTGAGTTTCAGGACAGCCTGGAATGCATAGAAAGATTCCCTGGCTCAAACAAAAGTATAGATTATAGAATAGTGAACGCCCTTTAAGTTTACCAGGTTCCTCTTTCTAACTGAAATCTGCAACCATGTGTAGTTGAACTTTCTTGTGGGATGCCAGCCACCAAATAATGACATGAAGACTTACTATTAATTATGAAAGCTTGGCCTTTAGCTTAGGCTTGTTCCCAACTAGCTCTTATAACTTAAATTAATTTTCTACTACTAATCTGTTTTACCACATGGCTTTTTGCCATTCTGTACGTCTGACTTCCTCTGTGTCTTGCTGGTGGTCTCCTCTTCTTTCCCCAGATATCCTGCCTATTCTCTCCTGCCTAGCTATTGGCCATTCAGCTCTTTATTAAAACAATCACAATGACACATCTCCACACAGTGTAAACAGGTAGCCTGAAACAATGGTTGCCTTCTGGCTTGTATGCATTAAAAATCCATTTAAGGGCTGGGGAGGTGGCTTAGTGGGCAGAGGTACTTACTTGTGCCTGGGACCCACACAGTGCTGAGAGAGAACTGATTCCTACAAGTGGGCTTCTGACCTCTACACAGGTTTTAGGGCATGTGCATGTCCCTTCATACATAGAGATAAGTAAATTATATGTATATGTACTTATAAACCCAATGTGATGATAAATGCCTATAATTCCAGCACTTGGTCGGATGAGGCAGGAAGATTGCCATAAATTCAAGTATAGTCTGGGTTACACAGCATCACTAGGGCAAACTGAGCTACATAGTGAGACAAGAATAAGAGTATGCACATACATATATGTTTGTGCCTGTTAGATTTACATTACTCTGATAAATATCTTTGACAATCAACTTACAGGGAGAAAAGATTCAGTTTGGGAGGTTTGGGGACCATGCCTGGTTGGCCCTGTGGTTCCTTCTGTGTGTTTGATGAGTAGAAGCTTGGGACAGAGCAAAATTGCTCACCTCAAAACTAGGAAACGTGCCAGGTAGTGGTGGCGCACGCCCTTAATCCCAGCACTCAGGAGGCAGAGGCAGGCGGATCTCTGTGAGTTCAAGCATGGTCTACAAGAGCTAGTTCAGGACAGCCTCCAAAGCCACAGAGAACCACCCCCCCCCAGTCTCAAATCACCCCCCCAACAAACAAACAAAACAATAACAAAAACTAGGAAACACAAAGGAAGAGGAAGAGACTTCCAGGTCATGCTCCCAATGAATTAAAAACATCCCACTAGGCTCCACCTTGTAAAATTCCCACCACCTCCCAATAATACAAGTGACAAAGCCATGCCTTTAATGTGGGTCTTGGGGAGGGGGTGGGGAGCACAACCTGCACTCAGACTATAGTGGCATTTCTATGGCTGTTAGGAAAAGCATCACAGCCCAGCCTGCTGCTTGCCCTGTTGTGATGTTGATTTCCATATCCATGGTCCTTTCACTGACTCTAGAAGGCAGAGATGTATCTGTACTGGAGTCTGCAGAGACCGCCCATTCCTGCAGCTCTGCAGTGAATAGCTTGGCTCCTGTCTCAGTGCAAGGATAGGGAAGCGTCGTTAATTTATCTACCTAGGACTGGTATGTAGATAGGAAGGGATGCCCGTTTCTCCTAGCAGCTGCTGGAATTGGTGCGTGGATTTATGCTTTTACCATCAGGGACTAATAGCTTCAGTGCTCAGTGCCCTAGCTGGCTTCCGTTGTTAGATTCATGTTGCTGATTTGGTACATGTGAAATACCTTTTAAAGTCAAGTTTCCTGAGACAGGATTCATGTAATATACAGTATTTTCAAGTATTCAGTTTGTTGACATCAGGCACATGTTTATATCTGCTTGGAGATTCCCCCAGAGGCAGAGGGGCGAACTGGGGAGAACCCAGATCATCCTCAAGCTCATACAGATGCCTCTGTCATCTGAGGGTGTGTCTCCCACCTTTATACAGGCAATCCCAGCACTGAGGTGGAGGCAGGAGAATCAGTGATTTAAGGTTTATTCACTATTTAGTAGAAATGGCTCTGCTTCATCTTGACACAAGGTCAGAGAGTTCAAATCCCCTATTGCTCTTTCAAGATTAAACAACAAAACATTTGGCCTTAGGTGTGACTATTGTGTATCTTGACTCGACAACAGGGTATTTGGCCTAAGGGTTAACTAATGGATGTTTTACCTTAACAACAGGATATTTGGTTTAGTGTGTGGTTACTTGGTATTTTGGGAATCAAGAAGGTAATTCCGCCTGCTTGTTCTCTATATCATGGTAAGGAAGTCTTTTTCCTCACCCCTCCTCCCCCATTTGATTGGGGTATTTAAGAACTTTGGGTAATAGACTTGGGACAATCCTGGTATTCACTGGCTACCCTCCAGACTCTATCTCTTGTCTCTTGTCTGTTCTTTCCTCAATCCACACCCCCCTCTTAGGTATGAACAGGACAAGTCGGCTGGACCTGACAGATGATGGCCATTCAACATCGGGTCACTACAAGCCTGGGATATGTGAAGTCCTGTCTCAAAAACCCAAAAGAGACATTTTTTCCCCTGCTGTTCCTGCCAGTAAATGCTGCAAACTCTGCCAGCACAGACCTTCCCTCCTTCCCTGCTCCAGGGTGTGCAGCCTCTTGCCTCTACCCCAAGTGCTGGGATTACAGATGTGCCACACCACGCATGGCACCTTGTCTGTCGTTGATTATGTACTGTATATTTACACTTCCTCAAGTTCTCTCTTTCTGTCCTGTCTTCCCGCCAGCGTTTTGGTTTCTAAGTTGTGCACAGAGTCCTTGACCAAAGAAAAGCTTCAGAGACTTAGATTTTGAATGTGTTGATAATTCCCTACACTCTGGCACAGCTGAAGTCCATAGAGGCATCAGTTGGTAGAACACTAGTGTGAGTTTGATCCTTGGCTCCATACAAGCCAATACCATATTTGACATGGAGGCTGCAGCGTCTACATTGCTGACAGAGGGAGAACCTGGTGAGCACCACAGAGAAGTCGTGCTCTTACAGTGTCGGGGAGCTCCAGTTGCTTCACATCTTTGCCAGTCCTGGCTTTGATAGTTTTAGTTATTCTGTTGGGTAGGTGGTGGTTTGTCACCGTGCTTTTCATTTCTCATTCCCCTTTTCTTTCTTTTTAAATAATAATAATGATAATGATTATTATTATTGAGACAGGGTTTCTCTGTGTGGTCCTGGTTGTCCTGGCACTCCTCCTGTAGATCAAGCTGGCCTTGAACTCAGATATCTGTCTGCCTCTGTCTCCTTAGTGCTGGGATTAAAGTTGTGTGCTACCACATCTGGCTTGATCCTTCCTCTTTCCAATCCCTCCTTCCCTCCCTCTTCCTTCTTTCCTTCCTTCCTTCCTTTCTTTCTTTCTTTCTTTCTTCAGACTGGGTTTTACTCTATAACCCCAGGTTTGCCTGGAACACATGGTATAAGCTAGGCTGTCCTCAAGTTGATGAAGATCCTCCTGCCCCAACCTCCCGAGTGCTAACATTTCAAAAAGAAAACCATCATACTGAAATAATTTTAATTTTCTTGATAATAATTTTCTTGGTCATTTTTATTACGCATATTGGCATTTTACATATCTTACTATGTGGGATTCTCGTCCAAATATGTACTCTGGTTTTTTAAAAAAAATTATTTAGCACCTACCTTTAATCCCAGCACTCAGGAGGCAGAAATAGGCAGATCTCTGTGAGTTCAAGGCCAGCCTGGTCTACGGAGTGAGTTCCAGGACAGCCAGAGCTGTTTTACACAGAGAAATCCTGTCTCAAAAAAACAAACAAACAAATATATTTATTTATTTCTATTTTATGTGTGTGGTTATTTTGGCTACATATATGCCTCTACACTGATGTGTGCAGCACCTGCAGAGGGCAGTAGCTCTCCTGGAACTGGAGTTTTATTAGACAGGTGTGAGCTGCCATGTGGGTGCTGGGAATTGAACCCAGGTCCTCAGGAAGAGCAGCCACTGCTCTTAACCACTGAGCCATCTCTCCAGCTCCTATAACCTATTTTTAAAATTGGTATATTTGCATTTACTACTGAGTCTTAGGAGTGTTTTATACATTCTGGATATTAATACTTTGTCAGATGTCTTGTAAATTCTTTCCTCCAGTCTCTGCTGGAGACATAGCCAGTCATTTTCATGTGTGTGCTCAAATATGTGTGAGCCTGTTTACACACGTGCAGGTGTATGTGTGTGCAAGCATGTGGAGGTAAAAGGCTAACCTTGGATATCTTCTGGACCTGTCCACCTTGCTGTGTTTCGGGGGAGGGGAGGAGTTGAAACCCTCTTTGGCAACTGAGTGTCACTGGGATGGGCTCACTGACAAGGTAAGGATGGTTGACCATTAAACTCCTGGGACCCTCTTGCTTTCCCCAGTGCCTGGCTTTGTAGTTGAGAAGTGAGGATCAAATTCTTGTCCTTGTGAGTGTACAGCAAGTATTTTCCTCACCGATCTCCTAGCCCTGTGGTTTATTCATTTCCTAGAATGGCTTTGATTTTGAGACAGAGTCTTGCTATGAAGCCCTGGATGGCCTTGTCACTTGCTGTGTAGCTCAGGCTGGAGCCTCAAACTCGATACTTCTGCCTCCCGAGTATGTTTAGCTTCTAATTGTTTTCTTTCTTTTTAAAGATTTACTTATTTATTTTATGCATATGAGTGTTTTCCCTGAGTGTATGTATGTGCACTACGTGTGTGCCTGGTGCCCATGGAGTTTAGAATTGGGTGTCAGATCCCAGGAACTGGAGTTACAAATGAGCCACCATTGTGAGCCACCATATGGGTGCTGGGAATAGAGCCCAGCTCCTCTGCAAAAGCAACCCATGCTCTAAGCTGCTGAGCTGTCTCTCCAGCCCCTCAAATGTCTTAATTAACACCAAAATTCCAAACATCCATTTCATTTTGTCCTAAGTATTTCAATAGGCTGTTAAAACATCTAGATTCACAAGTGATACAATTTATTACAGCATTAATGTATTAAACATGTCACTTAATGCTATTATAAGAGAATGTAGTGCTGGGTGTGGTTATACACTTTTTTTTTTTTCCGAGACAAGGTTTCTCTGTGTAGCCTTGGCTGTCCTGGAACTTGCTCTGTAGGCCAGGCTGGCCTCGAACTCACAGAGATGTCTCTACCTTCTGTGTGCTGGGATTAAAGGAGTGTGCCACCACTGTCCAGTGATCCTTTTTTTTTTTTTTTTTTGGTGGTGGTGGTACACATTTTCGATCCAAGCACTTGGGAGACAGAGGCTGGGAGATCTCTGCGTTGAGGACTAGCATGCTTTAGGGAGCAAGTTTTAGAACACTTAGGGCTACACAGAACCCTTGCCTTAAAAACAAACAAAAAAGGAGTGATTTTTTTTCCAGAAAGAGACAGTTGGGGTGTTAGTGGCTAAGGATGCCTGTTGTTCTTGCAAGAACCTGAGTTTTGTTTCCGACATCTTCCCATTGACCATCTTCATCATCATCACTGCCATCCATCTTGACTCCTGATCCATAGGGTCTGAAACTTTTTTCTGGCCTCTTCAGGTACCTGCATTCACAAACAAAGCCCACAGATAGACAGACAGACAGACCTCCCCCGCCCTAATACTTGAAAAAGGAAGCTGCTGCTGCCTACAATGGGGACAAATAACACAACAGCAGACTACCTTGACACACAGGAAACACACTGTGAGTCAATGGTAAGGCTTTCTTTTGGGGGTATGGGGATTGGTCATATTTTAAAACGAGAACTGAAAGACTAACAGATACCAAGAAAGATGGGTATGTATGTGAAGACAGGGACCTTGAGATGACAGAGACTGCCCTGCTTCCTATTTTGCTGGGACAAACAGAGAGTAGCCCAGGTGTTTCATGACATAACGGTCATGTTAGCTTTAATCTGGTGATCAAAGTAGGTCTGGCTCCTCTGGGGTGCTGTGGTTTTGTCTGGTGGTTTCAAAAGATCCACCCTTGGTTGCTTTAGTCCCATTGCTCAGGGACCATGGTGGGGCAGAACCCCTAGCAGGGAACATGATGGGAGATGTCCTTCTGTGTATATGTTTCTCTTATTGGTTGATGAATAAAACACTGTTTGGCCAATAGAGGCAGGAAGATAGGTGTGACTAGGAGACGAGGAGAATTCTGGGAAAGGTAGGCAGAGAAAGCCTTCAAGAAAGGATGCTATGGAGAGACTGGGAAGACA
The DNA here is from genome assembly GCF_003668045.3 of Cricetulus griseus. NCBI lineage: Eukaryota > Metazoa > Chordata > Mammalia > Rodentia > Cricetidae > Cricetulus > Cricetulus griseus. The sequence continues at coordinate 85,231,635 of NC_048598.1, read as the reverse complement.
GGATGCTCCAGGTGTTCTCTGGTAAGATAAGGCCATGTAGAAATACATAGATCAGTAGTTATGAGTTAATAGTTAAGACAGAGCTAGCCAAAATGAAGCCCTAGTCACTGGCTAACAGTTTTATAATTAATATGGTGTCTGAGTGTTTATTTGGAGTTTAAAGTGTGTGGGAGGGACTTGATGGGATAAGAAAACTACAGCAACAGGAACACATTCCTGAACCTGTCTAAAATGACCCCTCTTAGGCTCATGAGTTTAAACACTTGGTCCCCAGGTGATGATGTGCATTGGGGCAGGGGGCTGTAGAACCTTTAGGAGGTCAAGCTTCACTGTAGGAAGTGGGTCAATGGGGGGGAGTACTTGGGGACATGCTAGCCCTGCTCCTTTTTCTCTGATGAGCTCCGATTCCTCGTGAGCCAAATGGCTGAGGAGCCATCTCCTCCTGACCCTGCTGCCAGGAGCTTTGCATGGCTTCCATACATGGTGCATGAACCTGAGCCATCGTGAGCTCTTCTACCCTGAGCTGTCTCCATGCCCTGTTTGATCTCAGTGGTCAGGAAAATAACCAATACAGAGCTTGATTGGTGGAATGTTTTTTTAAGGCATTACCTTACTTCCTAGCCCAGGCTATACCAGAACTCACTACTAGGACAGGCTAGTCTGAAGCTTTCACTTCTCTACCTCAGAAGTGCTGGAATTATAGGTCTTCACCTGTAGTTATCATGCCCTATTGAAACTCTGTTTTAACATGTATGTTGGAAACAGTGTTTGCAGAAGTGTTCCGCCCACCCCTGATTATCAGTGTCTTAGTGTTTGCAGTGAGTACCTAGTATACAGAAATTAAATGAAAATAATCTAGATTTATAATAATTCAATTATCATGTATAATTGAATTATATTATAATTATTCAAAATAATTTTCTTAACTTTGGACGTATTATTTATCTGTAGTTAGAAAATGTCAAATAATACCAGCCCAACAACTTCAATTTAAAAAATTGCTCTTGAGTAATTTTGAGTAATTTTAAAAAAATGAACTTTGAAGTTCATGTGTATATATATATATATATATATATATATATATATATTTCACAGTTGCTCTGTAGATATACACTATAATTGAAATCAAAATGGTAAAGTTATTAAGAGAAAAAATAGGTATTAGTTTTTATAAGATCTTTGAAGAGGGGACTGGGTTGATGTCACTTCTTGTCTTGTTATTCTTTTAGGAACGAATTGCCATTTTAATGCGAAGCACAGAGGGCCACATGGCTCAGCACTGTCTGGAAGGGGACCAGGGGCAGGATTGTGTTGAAGGGGTTCTTTAGAGCATCCTTTAGGTTAAATGCCTGTGCTTGGAGCAGTGTAGAGAGGACCCTTGACACTGCTATATGGAGCTGAGAGAGGAGCCAGGTGGGATGGAGAACGAGGCTGGGAAGGCCTTTTGTGTCTCTCTAGCAGTTCTTTTAGAACCATAGATTTCAGATTGTGCTCTGTGAGCTCCTACCTGGAACACGATAGTCTTCTGAAACCCAGGCTGTGGCTTTGGTGAAAGATAGCCCCCTGATTCTTGGCCAGTCAGAGAGACTCAGTGTCCCTGATTCGTAGGCACTTCAGAGCTAAAGACAAAACTACCCAAGCTCTCTGCCAGATGATAACAAGCCAGCCAAAGGATGGATTTGGTGACATCCCTAAGTTAGTTCTGCACCTAAGATGACCACTGTTCTTCCAGCTGTTAAGAAAGTCTTAGCTGGGCCGGGCGTTGGTGTCTCATGCCTTTAATCCCAGCATTCGGGAGGCAGAGGCAGGCGGATCTCTGTGAGTCCGAGGCCAGCCCGCTCTCCAGAGAGAGTGCCAGGATAGGCTCCAAAGCTACACAGAGAAACCCTGTCTCGAAAAAAACGAAAACAAAAAAGAAGAAAAAAAGAAAGTCTTAACAGGTGGGCCAGTGAGATGGCTTAACGGCAAAGGTGCTTGCTACACAAGCCAGATGGCCTGGGTTTGATTCCCAGTACCCACGTAAAGGTGGGAGGAGGGAGCAACCCCAAAGCCTGGAGAATGATCAAGGTCATGAAGTAAGAATCTAAGTGGTTTGTGTTTCCCTCATTTGCTTTTCGGTTTAGAAAAAGCCTCTGGGGCTCTGCAGGGCTCCTTTTCACCTCACCACTCCCCAGGCCCTCTGAGACAGCAAATAAATGTCCACTTTGTGCCCATGTGTGCGTGGTGCTGACTGATCCACGTCCTCTCAGCTGTGACTATACTGTGCATGGCCAGTTGGAGGCTCCGGGATGCATCTTCCTTGTTTTACTTCATTTACTTCATCTGCCAGTTTGGCTTTGCGTTTCCCCAGGTGAGAATTGGAGCTTCCTGACTGACCACACCTCCAGCTCTGAGTATTCCCACACCCACTTGCATCCTACCTCGCAGGCCTGGCACTGGGTCCGACACATAGTAACCACTGAAGAAACAAGAATGAATGAATAAATGAATGAATGAATGAATGAACGAACTGTCAAATCTTTCATGGACTCCCTGTGCCTTTAAGGCTACAACTCGACCTTCAAATCCCGTGGGCCTGTCAACCATCAGTGTGTCTGTCGTCGCCCCCCCCCCAACCAGTCTTCCTTTTGCACATCTGACATGGCCATCAAGGACTCTGGAGTGCCCTGAGGTATGTCCATCTCCTCCTAGGCTCACCCTCCCTCGTTTCATTTTTCCAAGTCATCACATGACTTTGGAGTCTTTCAGGTTTTTTTGTTTTTAATATCGTGCTGGCCCCAAACTAGCTTCTCTCCAAGCTGAAGTGTCCATGACCCAGCACCCCAGATATGCCTGCGGGCTGTTTCCTCATCTGGAAAAATAGGTAAATAGGTATGATACCATGGCAACAAGAAACTAATGGACCCTGGAGGGTGATAGTAATGTATACCGAAAGGCTTGGTTTGTTTGCTTTTTAAAAAATTGAGTGGGGTGTGTGTGTGTATGTATGTACGTGTGTGTACGTGTGCACATACTCACAGATGCATGTATGTAGAAGTCAGAGAACAGCTTGTTGTTGTCTCTCTCCTTCCATGATGTAGTTCTAGGGAATAAACTCAGGAACTCACAAGTAGAAGTAAAAGATAGATTCCTAACCTTTACTTTATAATCCTCCACCTACCAGCCCGATAGTCTTAGTCAGTGTTCTGTCTCTGTGAAGAGACACCATGACCAAGGTAGGTCTTATAAAGGAAAGCATCTGATAGGGGCTGGCTTACAGCTTCAGAGGGTTAGTCCATTATCATGGCGGGTTGCAGGCAGACATGGTGCTGGAGAAGGAGCCACAACAGCTGCCAAAGTTTCAGAGTGGTTCCCATTATTACCACTGGGTAAGCGTCATCATCCCTCTCCATCTTTATTACCTGTTACCTTCCCGAGGGATTTTGTTACTGTCCTTTTATTTTCTTACTTGAAAAGTGTTATTGCTTACCCTGTTCTTCCCTGGTTTCACTTATGCTGGTCTCTCCATGACAAATTAAATCGCATTGTTTCAAAGAAGCATCCGTGATTGCCCAAGTGAACAAGACTTAACTTTTCCTTCTCTGTCTTAATGATTAAGCCATTTCTATTAATCTGTGTATTGCCATGAGGCTGTGGCTTACCTATAATCCATCCGGCACGTTACTCCTTCGGCAGCATGGCGTCTCTTCATGCCCTTGCTCTTCCTCTCTCCCCAGCATTCTCCTCATCTCCTAGCCCCACCTATCTTCCTGCCTCTACTGGCCAATCGGTGTTTTATTCGTCAGCCAATAAGAGAAACTTATATACAGAAGGACAAACCCCATTAGTTAAATTTACTGCACAATGATAAGAATTAACGTGTCCTGTGGAGTTGAAACCATATCCCGGTTAATAGGTTTTCATCCCACCCTTACTCTTTGACATGGCTTTATCCTGTATACACCTGGCCCATCTTGGGAAACTAAACCAGTAAGCATTTCCTTCACGAATGCTTGATTAACCAGCTGGGCCAGGTGAGGAAAGATGCTGGGTAACTGTCCACTGTTGTCGTTTGAGTCTCTACCATCCATCCACCAAAGACCGTGCTGAAGGCGTGACCGTTAGTCTCCGATACTATTAGAAGTTAGTGGAATCGAGTAGTTGGCCTGGTGGGAGGAGCGTGGATCCCTGGACCATGATCTTGAAGGGGATCTTTTTGTGTGTGCTTCCCACCTGTGGTGACATACTCCCATGGCATAATATTCTCACAGGCTGGGGTTGACATCAAAATAATATAGGAAGAGAAGAATAGATGGAGTTGTATAGGCTGGGACTTGGTATTCGGAGGGTCAAGAGACCATTCTTCCTATTGTTGTACACTGATTAATTTATTTCTCCACTTCAGAAACTTAGAGAAAAGTCTGTTACATGAAAAAATCAAAACCACATGTTTCTGAAGCTTTGGGGTCCATCTCCAATAAGTCACATAAGCAGGACAGAGTTCTTAGCAGGAAACTCCTTCAGGTCCCCATTGCTGTGCACTCAAGTTATATGTTTAGGTTGACAATGGAATTAATTATTCCAAAAAGAGGCCCAGGACGTGAGGGTTGTTAGTAGCAATTGCCTGCAGTTTTTCTCAGAAGCTCTCTTCTTTGTTGGAACTTGGTGTTGTTGGGTGTGTGGCCCCACTTGGGCGGGGCTAGAATTGGAGTCTTTGGATATGCAGGCAGGAAAGCGGTTGTTCCTTTGCAGAGGGGCCACCAGTCCCTGTTTGCTGATAAAAGAGTGTAAGTCAGTGTCTAAATTGTCAAAACAGGAGACAGGCCGGGCAGTGGTGGAGCACTCGGGAGGCAGAGGCAGGCGGATCTCTGTGAGTTTGAGAGCAGCCTGGTTTACAAGAGCTAGCCTCTAAAGCCACAGAGAAACCCTGTCTCAAAAACAGGAGATATAGGACCACAGGGGAATCTGCATGTGGAGGTGGAGCCGGCGACATGTTTCTAAGGAAATGAAGGCAGGGGTTGGAAAAAGAGTGCAATCGATTGTCAGACCCTTAAGTATGCACAAGGAGACCTCATCTCCACAGCCAGTCGCCCTGGCTTTGAAAGTGTAGCTTTTAAATTCACTGCCGCACTGGGCGGTGGTGGTGCACGCCTTTAATCCTACCACTGGAGAGACAGAAGCAAGTGGATCTCTGAGTTCGAGAACAGCCTGGTCTACAGAGTGAGTTCCAGGACAGCCAGAGCTATACAGAGAAACCCTGTCTTGAAAAACAAACAAACAAAATTCATCACTACCCTAACGCTGCCATGTGTTATCAGAAGTGGCCGTCTGTAACACTCACAGGTGCTATAATGTAATGTTATAGTTTTGGTACATGGTTTAGAAGATGGAAGGAACTTTGAGAGATTGGGCCTATGGGGAGAGGTCTTCAGGGCCTTCGAAGGCATGCACTTGAATGGGATTGTGGGGCCATGTTTTTCCTGTTTCCCTTTTTAAATTCCCAGCCATGAAGTGAGCAGCTTTGCTCTCCCATAATCACCTTGCCATGGTCATGTGCTGTCACATCTCAGGCTCAGAAGCAGTAGAGCCATCAAACCAGGGACCAAAGCCTCCAAATATGAGACAAGACAAATTGGCCTTTTCTCTCTATAAATTGATCGGCATTTCTTGTAGTAACCAATGGCTGACTAACAGGAGTCATGAGTAAACAATTTCAAGCAATGAATGTAAAATGACAAGCATACATGAACTGTAGCCGTAAGAGAATGCATAGGGACTGGAGAGATGATGGTGGCTCAGTGTTCCTGGAGAGATGATGGTGGCCCAGTGGTGCTGGAGAGATGATGATGGCTCAGTGTTCCTGAAGAGATGATGGTGGCTTAGTGTTGCTGGAGAAATAATGGTGGTTCAGTGATGCTGGAGAGATGGCACACTGGCTGCTCTAACAGAGGACCTGGGTTGGCATCTCAACACCCACATGGCAGCTGACAACCATCTAAACTCTCATTACTGGGGATCCAGCGTCCTCTTCTGAACTCACAGGGTACCAGGCACACAGACAAACAAAACACTCATCCACATATAATAAAAAAATAAATTGAAAACATGAACAACAAAACCCTACAAATCCCCACATCTATAGTGTATGACACAACTTGATAACTTCATGGTGATCAGTTTTGTGGCAGGAGCAGATGGTTTCACTTTGCTTTTGTTTCCTCATTTCTGGATGGGGATAAGAAGGAAACCCCGTCATGTACATTGACTGTCAGGATTAAATGTGCTAATACAGATACTTTTAGAGAAAAGTAGTTTACTTTTGGGGAAAGTGCTCAATGCCTGTTTATCCATATTCCCATGAGTGTGGGTCCAAAGATAAGTGATACAGATAATTTGATTTGATTTTCTTTTAAGGTAGAGTCAAGTGTAAAATAAGAATCCATCTTTCCCCCATTTAACTGATTGTCACAGAGAAAACATTTACAAGGACATAAGAAAGACACTAGGTAATACAGTGGCTACTGATGAGCTGTTGGTTGGAAACTTATCACCCTCTGTGATACTGCACAACATCTGCCTGTTAAAACTGTGATCTGAAGCTGGGTGGTGGTGGCACATACCTTTAACCCAGCACCTAGGAGGCAAAGGCAGACCAATCTCCAAGTTCCAGAACAGCCAGGGGCTACACAGAGAAACTATGTCTCAAAAAAACAAAAAAATAAAAATAAAAAATCGATTAGAAATTGGAAATGCCTCACCCATTATTCAAGTCTGAAAGCTTGGGGTGAGTTGGACTAACTCTTCCTTTCATGGTCTCTCCTAGGGTTGTCTGGATTGATTCAACCCATTGACAACTCAATCGTGATGATTGCTTTTCTATTTGGCCATGCTTTTTACTTTTATGATTGTTTTTAAATTGGAAAAAATAATGTGTGCACCTGGTAAAGCATTTAGTGTTCCAAAGGGAATAGATGAAAAGTGAATTTTCACCCTGTATTTGCCCTGGGGGGTGCCCTTCAGGGGAAACACTTCTCCCTTCCGGTCCGCTTTCCCCCTCCTCCTTCTCTCTCTCTTTGTAGTTAAAGCTGGGTCTCACTGTGTAGTCTAGGCTGGTCTCAAAGTCACCGCCATCTTGCTTCAGCCTTCCAGAGTTCCTAGATTGCAGGAATGTGTCACCACTCCTGACTTGAGTCTCGAGTATATTTCCGGGGCACGCACATGCACACGCACACTATTCACATATAATTGTAGTGTGTTATTTGTGCCCTTCTGTGCCCCACATAACTCTGAGTCTGGAGCAATGTCCTATGTGAGCATACAGTGATACATCTTTCTCCTTTCTGTGACTACATGGTATAAGGCAAGGCACATTCTTAATGGCTGCATGATATAAATCTAGATATTTGTGTGATAATTTCACACAGCTTGAACCAATAATAACTTTTAGAAGCATACTTACATAATCCATCTCCCGCGGGTAGACATTTATATATTCTTTATCCTCGGGTATTGTAAGTAATGGCTTTCATCATACGTGTTCTTGGAAGTGTGTGGGTGCATGTGTAGGATAAATCCCTGAGTGGGTGGCTGGTACTCCTATGCACTGTTCAGCTTGATAGATCTTGCTCCTGTAAGTCATTTGAACAGTTTATGCTGCAAATATCAATGTGTAAGAATATATGCAAAAGGGGCTGGAGAGATGGCTCGGAGGTTAAGAGCACTGGCTGTTCTTCCAGAGGTCCTGAGTTCAATTCCCAGCAACCACATGGTGGCTCACAACCATCTGTAATGAGATCTGGTGCCCCCTTCTGGCGTGCAAGCATATTTGGAGGCAGAATGTTGTACACAAAATAAATAAATAAATCTTAAAAGAAAAAGAATATATGCAAAAGCCTTCAAAGGATTCTGTGTTTGTCCGATTTCTGCTGCTGTTGCAGGAGAACCTGGACTAGGTAATTAATAACGAGCAAAAATGCATTAGCTTTCAACTCTGGAGCCAGGAAAGTTGAGACAGAGGGGCCCACATATGGTCAGAGCTACATCCTCCCACCAGGCATTGTAAGACTGAAGAGCAAAGAGAAGAGGGTGTGCTTACAAAGAGCTGAACACACTCTCATAATGGATGCTGTTCAGCTTTGGGTGTGTGTGTGTGTGTGTGTGTGTACACACCCCTCTGCCTGCATGTTGAGGCCAGAGGCTAGCATCAGATTTTCCTCTGTCATTCTCCACCCTCCCAGGCCACTGTTGCATTAATCCCTTTACTAAGGTAGAGCCCTAATGACATAAATCCCACCCGAGGACCCGTTTCCTGAGACTGTTGTAGTGGCAATTCAGTTTCAGATGAATTTCCGGCAGTGAAGCCCTGGCTCCCTCTCTTTGCACTCAGCAAAACATTAAATAATCTTTTGTGTAAAGAGAAGGCTGTGTGGCCAAGGGACAATAACAGGAGTTGTAATAGCAAGTCTGTGGTTGTTACCATTTACTGAGTATTTATTAGGTGCCAAAGCATGCTCTAGGCTCTTATTTTATTTTGCAGGCATATTGTCTTGTGTGTTTTAGGAAATACTCACCACTGAGGCATGTCTCCACCTAGTTGTCCATTTTTTTCTAGGTGCCCTTGTCATACTGAGTTTTATTCAGGTATTCTGGTTCTGCTTGTTGTTCATAGAAATAATCATTTTTCTTCTTCTTTTTTCTTTCTTTTTTTTTTTTTGTCATTGATCTGGAGGGTGCTGTGGCTCTGCAGTAAGACGTGTCAGGTTAAGGCTCCAGGTTAAGTGTAGAGGGTGTGGTTTGGATGCCATCACTGCCCATATATTTTTTTAATTGTGGTTTTAAAAAGCCCACATATCAAATTTTACTTTTTAAAAGACAATTTAAGTGTACAGTTCAGTGGTGCTAAGTAGTCTCATTGTTATAAAATAGACTTCAGATGCTTCATCAACCTGTAAATCTGAAACTATATACCCACTAAACAATTCCCAGCCCCTGCTACCCACAGTTCCACTTTCTGGATTAGATTAACTATTGAGATTCTTCATATCAATGAAGTCACATAGCATTTATCTTTGTGGGGTCAGCTTATTTTTCACTTAGCTTAAAGTGTCAAAGGTTTGGGGGCTGGTGAGGTGGCTCAGTAGTTAAGAGCACTGACTACTTTTCCAGAGGACCCAGGTTCAATTCTCAGCACCCACATGGCAGCTCATACCTGTCTGTAACTCTAGTTCCAGGGGATCTGATATCTTCACCCCAGTGCACATAAAATAAAGGTTAAATAAATTATTTTGTTTTAAAAAGTGCCAAAGATTTGTGCATGGCATAGTTAGCATGTAACAGGACTTTCTTTCCCTTTAAAAGTTAGGCAAGGCTGGAGAGATGACTTGGTGCATAAAATGCTTGCGATACAAGCTTGACAATTTGAATTCAGTTCTCTGGCATCCGTGTTAGAACTGAGCTGTGACAGCAGATCCTGGGGGTTCTGGTCAGACAGTGTAGTTGAAATGGCAAGCTCTGGGAACACCTGATACTGACCTCTGGCTTCTCCATGTATGTGCCTGGGGATGAGTACACCTGCGTGTTTCACATGTTATAAATTGGTCTTAATCATAAAAGCCCAGAGCCAGATATCGGGGTAAATGCTGAGAGATGAGAGAGACAAAGGAGCAAAACCACAGCTGCCTTTTACCTTACCAGTTTCTCAGCCAAGAAGGGCCAAGCTCCTGTCTCCACCCCAGCCTTGTCACTTCTTGTCTGTCTATACAGACCTCCAGACGTCTATGGTTAACTAATGGTTAGCTCTACCCTTTGCTCTCTAGGCAAGCTTTATTTGTTAGAGCACAAACAAAATATCACCACACCTGCACACGAAGCTGAACACTGTTCCAGTCTGACCTTTCCTTTATCCCTTCAAATATGTGAACCTAAGGATATGTCTTTTAATTTTCCAGGAGGAAGTACTGTTCCACCTATTAGGTGCCCCACGTAACAATCGCACAACTACTGTGGAATAGCCACCATGTCAGGCCTTCATGTCCATAAACATCTCTTATATTGTGCTGGGTGAGCACCTGTTATATGCGCACTGTGTGTCTGATGGATGTGGGAAATGAGGCCAGGAGACAGGAGGAGGAGTCAAGCAGAGAGCTCTGGGTGATGTGAATATTTTGACTCAATAGTGGTTTAGATTAAATGTGCTGTCAGAACTCAGTGAATGGGGCTGGAGACATGGCTCAGTGGTTAAGAGCACTGCTTGCTCTTCCAGAGGACCCAGGTTCAATTCCCAGCACCCATATGGCAGCTCACAACTGTCTGTAAACTCCAGTTCCAGGGGATCCAACACCCTCACCCAGACATACAAAAACAACAATGTACATAAAATAAATTAAAAAAAAACCTCAGTGACTATAGCTTAAGATTTGGATATTTCACCATATAAAGTTTATATCAAAAGGAAAAAATTAAACAAATACTAACTTCGGTTTACCCTGGGTTTTTTTTTAGGGGGAAGTGAATTGATGTCTGCATTTGAGCTGCATTAAAAATGAGATTAATGGATAGTTAAAGAGAGGAATTGGTGATAAGCAACTACAACATATTTAAGACAGTGACTGAACCTTGGGCTTGTCATTAGAATGCTTGCCCAGCGTGTGCAAGGCCCAACACTGACAAAATAAATACACAGATACATAAGTAAAACATTGATGAATCTGCCTGAACTTTGTGTTTAAAAGTTTAGGTAATAAAATATCATGGGGAACAGGCAAGGAGACCACCCATAGGGCTTGACCTTTCACCTCACCTACATAGTTGGTTGTCTGTCTTTATGTCCCATCCAATGGGATGGAGACAGATGCTGGTTAATGCTAGGAGGCATTTTCTTCCCTTAAGAGAGAGCCTCTTAGACTCCATGGTTGGGGGGGCATAGGGAGACAGAGAGAGAGAGAGAGAGAATGAATCATCCCTGGAAGTGCCTTCTGTCATGAACATCAACCAGCAACTAGTAGTGGCTGGTGTTTGCAGGCAGTGTTTAAGTTAAAGCCCTCCAAGACCAGAGAAAGGCAGACTTTATGTTGTAACTGTCTTAATTCATTCTTTACTACTGTGACAGATTATCAGGCAGAGCTTCACTTGACTCATGGTTTTCCAGCAGGGAGGCCCAAAAACATAGCACTGGTTGTATCAAAGGCCTTCAAGCTTCCTCTCAACGTGGTAGAGGCCTAGACAGAAAATCAGGCCATTCTTACCCTTCTGTCAGGGCCTGCCTGTTCCTGAGATATTAAACTCCTAATGAGTTTAGAAGCTGTGGAAATGAAGATACAGAGACAAACCATTTAATATTAACAGCGGACACTGTCATAAAAACCATTAGTGTTGTCATGTTCAGACAGCTCTAAAGGCCTGTGGGGTCTGGGCTTCATTACCTGTGCCCCTGCAGTCCCTGTTAGTGTGACCTCGAAAAATGTCAACCAGCCAGTCTCGAGTTTGTGGGCTCTAACAGTGGCAGCAGGGGAAATACATACTTCCTAGAATTCTGGAAGGACTGCTCAAGGTGTTGTCTATATGGTGCTTAGCACAGCACCCTCAACTGAAGGGCTTCAGTAACTTGGAAACGTTTTGTTTGTTTGTTTTTATTTCTGTTTTCTAGCAGTTCGGTTACAACAGGCTTCCCAGGCACGCCCTTCCCAGAGTCACCTCAGCTGTCCTGTTTGCATTTGATGGAAATAGCCCTCAGAAGCCTGCCATTGTTTGCCATGGAGCTCAGCAAACAGGCAAACAGTGTTGAGCTTTCCCCACAGTTGTTGGTGCTTTGGTGAAAGCCGATTGGAAGCTGGGGATTTTGGCAGGCTGCAGGTGTTTGTTGGTGGAGGTTGCCTTGGCGTAATCCTAGGAAGAAGCAGTGCCCAGGGTTCCTCGATGATTCATCCCTTCAATGTGAATCTAGAGAGAATTCATCTGACTTGGGGGGTCGGCGGGCAGGCAGTGAAGCCCCCAGGACCTCATTACAGGCAAGCTTGCCTCTTTGAATTCCCTTCCCGAAAGATTATTCCACATCATTTGAATTTCCTCCTTTTTAATCTAAGCAACTTTGGCTGCTGGTGGAAATAATTAGTCAGAAAGTGTTCTGGTATTTTGGGCACAATTAAGAAGTTTGCTCTTGTGAAAGTGATGGATCTTAGGATTTCAGAGCTGACGGGACCCTAGGAACACATACACTGGGTCCTGCCCATCAAAGGAGAAGAACATGGGCTTCTTGCTGTCAAACATAGTGTCCTGCTCATATTTGGCTGGAGAAGACACATCGTCTGTTAGTTTGAAGGCAGACACGTTTTACCCAAAAGCAAGTGTAAGAACTGAAATGGGTACAGGTTGTGATCCTTTACCCGAAATGCTCGAGGAGAAGTGGCTCAGTTTTCAAGAGTTCCCTCCCTGTATCCATATGTGTAATAGGTTATCTGAGGGTAACTCCAAAATTTACTTGTTTCCTATGTATCTTACACACGTAGCCTGGAAGCCATCTTTTACAGCACTTGTGGTGTTCTTTTAAGTGTGATCTGTCTTATGAGTTCAGGTGTGGTATTTTCCATGTAGAGCATCGTGTCAAAGCTCAGAAAAATCCAGATTCTTGAGTATTTCTTGTTTCTGGTCTTCAGATTTAGATGGTCATCTGGTACTAGAGTTCTTTCTGAGTGCACGGTTTACAGCTTGCTGGAGTCACTGGTTTATTGCCGGCTAGGATGGCAAGCCAGGTAGAGGTCCCGGAGATTCAACACAACAAAGATTTAGTTATTGGTCGTGTACCGTGTCTGGTCTGGGTCACTGGGAAGTGCCTGTGCTCTTTGCACAGTCACAGAATAGAGCTGGTAGAGGTCCCGCCATCCTGCAGCGGGCCATTCAGAGTACATGGCTTACATGCTATCTCAGCAGGGCAAGAATGCCCACCCACTCCTCTATACTCATTGGTTCTCATTGCTCATTGGTTAGAGTGTGAGAACCTGTCTTTGTGGGCCTTCAGTGGGATCCAGCCAAGATGCCCGGTTTGTACCTGAGAGGGGGAGTGTGGATTGAGAGAGGGCAAGTAAAGACGCTAAGAGAAAGATAGAGACACAGGATAGAGTCAGAAGGGCAATCCAGTGAATACTGAACACCCCAAGTTTATTCTTCCACATTCTTAAGTACCCCAACTAAAAGGGGGGCATGGCAGAAGACTTCTATCATGTACAAGGAGCAAACAGACTTACTTCCCTTAGTCCTCCAAGATTTTGGTAGTCACACCTGTTATCCAGCCAGGGTCAAGAGTTAACACACCTGAGCTCAAGTCTGTTGTTGTTTAGATAAGACATCCACTAACAAGGCTGAAACATCCTGCAATAGCCAAGCGTTAGACCTATAGGTCTTTGACTTAGTAAGTACAGTTTTGAACTCTCTGACTTTGAGGCAAGATGAAGCGAAGCCATCTTTATGGGCCCTGACATTAAAGCAGATCACATAACCCTGCCAAGGAGTCTAGAGAAATGGGGAACTCGTGGAATATTTGATGAACGTAGTAACCAGGTAGAAACGATGTTATGCTATGCTTGTTCAAACAGTACCTTTGAAACTGTACCTTGAGATGCTTCATCTCTTCCAAGATTTATGACCCGCCCAGTTTTCTGAGCCCCAGATTTGCTGAAGCCTTCATAACAGCAGCTTCCAATAGTCTGGTGAGGACAAGAATGCTCCTGTCAATCATAGAGCCGCATATCCACAGTAGAGACGTGTCAGGCCCGACTGTGACATCATCTGTTCATCTCCCTGGGCAGGACATTAGGTTACTGCTGTTCTCCTGTTGCCTGAGTGGTAGGTTGAAAACAGTTATTCACTCCAAAAGAGACAGGCAGGCAGGGTCCTAACGCCCTGATGGGCCCTTGCAGAATCATCTTAGTTCCGTCATCACCACCAGCTTGGCCATTGTAGCATGAAAACAATCACAAGCAGATGTTAGCTAGTTTGGCTGCATTCCAGTAAGACTATGGCCACAGGAATTCCAGTTTCATACAGTTACTACATGTCATGGAATCTTAATTTCTTTTCCTCCAACCATTAAAAAAATGTCATACATGGGCTGGAGAGATGGCTCAGAGGTTAAGAGCACTAACTGCTCTTCTAGAGGCCCTGAGTTCAATTCCCAGCAACCCCATGGTGACTCACAACCATCCGTTATGAGATCTGGTGCCCTCTTCTGGTGTGCAGATATACATGGAAGCAGAATGTTGTATACATAATAAATAAATAAAATCTTTTTTTAAAAATGTCATACAAAGAAAAAGAACCGCCGAATGGATTCAGACCCCAGGCTATATCTTGTTGTCTCTTACATTTATAGGCAAAGCCAGTGAACAGCTTCCCAAGACCGAGAACTAAACAGACTTGATTTGACACTTTGCATGCCCCGTGGTATCTCCATCATGTATGGGAGTAGATAAAAGGCCTGAAGCAAGTGGCATATGTCATGGAACATAAAATAGCACATAAAAATACTCCCATCATCCTTTCAAACAAGGCTGTGGCTTCCATCTGTCAGAGTGGCCAAGATCTCTAAGTTTCATGCTGCTTCACATTGGAGTGCTGTGGGTACTACCTGTGTGGCTGGTGGGAGGGTAGTTTAGTATAACTTCTGTGGGAGCAGTTGGGCAAAATGTAGCAAAAAATTCTCCCAGTGTGAACTGATGTAGAGGCAAGAAGATTCAACTGGGCCTAGTAGCCTATACCTGTAATCCCAGCACTAAGGAAGCTGAGACAAGAAGATTGCTCTGAGTTTGAAGCCAGCCTGAGCTACCCAGTGAATTCTAGATGAGCCTGGGCGATAGTATGAGAGCCTGTCTCAAAAAGTAAAAACACATGTGGCTGGAGAGATGGCTCAGAGGTTAGAGCACTGCCTGCTGTTCCAGAGGTCCTGGGTTCAATTCCCAGCACCCACATGATGGTTCATGACTATTATAATGAGATCTGGTGCCCTTCTGGTTTGCAGGCATACATGCAGGCCGAACACTGTATACATAATAAATAAATAAATCATTTTTTTTAAATAAGGAACCTTTAAAAATATTTAAATTTGTGTTGCCTGTAAGATCTTGAGCCCCTTCCTGATTCTCCTGTTTCTACCCCCAATTGCTGATGTTAGTATACGCAGCTTGCTCATCCCCTAGTGTGTGTGGGTGTCCTCCCGCCCCACTCCCTCTTTCCCCACCTTTTCTCTTCCCTTTTTTGGAGGCAAGGTTGTTACTGGAGTTTCCTTGTCCCACCAGGTCCCCCTTGCCCTGCTTCTGTCCCAAATAAACACATGGACTCTATATTAGTCATTAAACTGTTGGCCGATGGCTAGAGCTTCTTTTTGGCTAGCTCTGTCTTAACTATTAATCCATTCCCATTAATCTATGTATTACCTTGAAGCTGTGGCTTGTCTGTAATCCACCATGTTACTCCTTCTGCAGCATGGCATCTCCTTGCTGTCCCTCTCTGCCTACCTTTCCCAGAATTCTCCTCATCTCCTAATCCCACCTATCTTCCTGCCTCCATTTGCCAAACAGTGTTTTATTCATCAACCAACAAGAGAAACACATACGCAGAAGAACACCCCCCATCACAAAGGTCTCGGCATGTATCCCATGCTTGTCCAGAACTCATAATTCTCCTCCTGCCTAACTTTACTGCATCCCTGCATATGGCACTGCAACAGGTCTTTCTCTGTCCCACCAGCCAGCTCCCAAATAATGACACAGAGACTTTTTTTTAAAAGATTTATTTATTTATTATGTGTACAGTGTTCAGCACCAAATCTCATTACAGATGGTTGTGAGCCACCATGTGGTTGCTGGGAATTGAACTCAGGACCTTTGGAAGAGCAGGCAGTGCTCTTAACCTCTGAGCCATCTCTCCAGCCCAGACTTCTTATTAATTATGAAACTTTGCCCTTAGCTTAGGCTTTTTCCTAACCAGCTCCTGTAACTTAAACTAACCTATTTCTGTTAATCTACATGCTACCCCGTGGCTTATGGCATTTACCTCTCCTCCTGCATGTCCTGCTTCCTCTGTGTCTGGCTGGAGATGCCCCCTTTATTTTCAGAGCTCTCTCTGTCCTGAAGTCCCACCTATATCTCCTGCCCAGCTATTGGCCATTTGGCTCTTTATTAAGCCAGTTACAGTAGCATCTCTTTACACCGTGTAATCAAATATCTTGCAACATGCTATCACACTTGACAATAATTGAGAAAGCTTAGGCACTGGGAATATGATTTAGTGCAGTGCTTCTCAGCCTTCCTAAATACAGTTCATCAGGTGGTGGTGACCCCCCCCCAGCTGTAAAATTATTTCGTTGCTGCTTTATAGCTGCCGTTAGGCTGCTGTTATGAATCACGCTGTAAATATCTGATACATGATCCCTATGGGGGCGCGACCCACAGGTTGAGAACCAGTGGTTTAGCGGGTAAAAGTATTTGTTGTGAAAGTATAGGGACCTGGGTTCAAATCCTCAACACCCATGTAAAAGGCTGGTCATGGCTGTACACACACATGTAATTCCAGTGGGCAGAAACAGGAGGTGTGAGGGGGCTTTCTGGCCTCTGTCCAAGCTCTAGGTTCAGCAACAGTGACTCAAGGGAATAAGTTAGAGAATAATATATAGGCACATGAATGCATGAACCCCCCCCCCCCGCACCCAGTCGTCCATAACCATCCCTGCCATTGAGAAAACTTTTGATTCAGTGACCTGAAAGAAGTGATCCCCAAGAGATGCTGAGAACACACACACTACAAATGTTACTTGTTTGTATCATACATAAAATAACCCTGAAAGCATTTATAAGAAACTACTGCATTTCTTGCCTCCAGGGAGGGTAACGGGGTGGCTTGGAAATAGTATGAGAATGAGACTATCGGATTCTGTTTCAGAGTCTCCCTGTGGCTGGTCCTTCACTTAGGAGCTATAGTAATTCTCCTTCTTCATCATCCAAGCTTCAGGGTGTACAGTAGGCACACATCACCAGGCCTGGCTGAAATTTTCTTGGTGTACAGTAGGCATGCATCACCAGGCCTGGCTGAGATTTCCCTTTCTGTATTCTTTGTGTGTCGGGGGCTGGGTGGGGGGGTTGGCAGGGGTGGTATGGTTCCATGAACCCCAGGATGACCTCTAACTTTAATGTGGCAGAGGCTAGCCATGAATTCCTGATCCTCATGCCTCCATCCCACAAGCCCCAAGACTACAGGCATGTGCCACAATGCCTAGCTGGCGTTGTAGTTTTGAGCCATGTGAAGATGAATATACTTACTGAAAAATAGGTAAAAATTAATAAAGTTTATCATCTTCGTGGCCCTGGAAAGCCACATAATAAGGAAACTTAGTTAATTGTATTTATTCATTTTCAAGTGATGTCCTTGGCATCTTGAGTTTTGTGATTTGAACTTACAGTAATTGAAGATGGAGGTTTCTGTCCCTCCAGGTCCTGCCACTCTTCAACCCCATATAAACACACAGAGACATATTAATTATAAAAGTGTTGGCCAATGACTAGGGCTTCTTACTAGCTATCTCTCTATCTTAATTATTAACCCATTTCTGTTAATCTAAGTATTTCCATGTGGTCTTAGCAGAGAAGGGTCCAGCATGTTACTCCTTCCTGGGCTGCATGGCGTCTCCTTTCAGCCTCTCTCTACCCAGAATTCTCCTTGTCTCCTGGTCCCACGTATCTTCCTGCTTCACCTGGCCAATCACTGTTTTATTCATCAACCAAAAAGAGAAACATATATACAGAAGGGCATCTCCCATCAAGTAATTCTTTTCACAATGCTGTCTACCTGCTTCTATCCCCTTCCTTGGTTATGTGTGAAAAATGAACAATGGAATACTAACAGTCACTTTAGCTTGGAATTAAAATGTTTAAGTCAGTTTACAATTATCTCTGGATTAGCTGCTCTTCCAGGTCAGGTCTTCCTAACCAGTATGCTAAAACTGGATTTCTTTCTTTAGCCTTAGGGGGCAGGGGTTGGGCAGAACCTCCAAGTGTCAGCTTCTTCTAATAGGTCTGTCCCTTAGCTCTAAGGTGCTCTGCAAATATTGTTTTCAATATGGACAGTGGTGTAGGAAGTTTGAGAAATAATGGCACTTGTTGCTCTTCCAGAGGACTTGGGTTGGATTCCTGTCACCTACATGCATGGTGGCTGTAACTCTAGGTGTCTATATAACTCCAGTACCAGGGGATCTGATGACCTCTTCTGGACAGTGTGGTTACTGCGCACATGTGTTGTACATACATACACACAGGCAAACATCCATACACATAAAATAAAATAAATAAATCTTAAAGAAATCCATATGCTGCATTTTAAAAAAGCATAAAGTAACAAACCAAGTAGTTGTGTTCTTTGGGGAGATCTAAGTAATGGTTTGGCCCAGCCCAGGAGTCCTTAGCCTGTTTTCCAGACTAAGGGAAGTAAACCAGGAATTTCCCTGCAGTGGTCATTCGTACAATTCATAATATTTTCCTCAGCCTCAGTGTCTCCCACACAAGCCTACTGTGGGTGGGGAGGGCGGTGGTAAAGGAAGGGTCAAATTTTAGGACTTTTTTTTTTTCTTTTTTTTCTTTTTAGGAACAGAATCCTCCTGTCTTACCCTCCATTGCTGAATCCATGCTTGGGGACCATTGTCCTCAGAGAATATGTGAAATCTCACATGGTTAGATCAATTTAAGCTAAGTTCACACCACCAAATAGGAGAGAGATTTCTTTTTCAAGTGCTAATGATGGGAAAAAAAAAAAAAACAAAGCCCTACTCTTTTTAAACAGGGTTTCCTGAAGGCTAATGGACAAGAACCTTTTGAAATCCAGTTATCACCGTAGTACTTACTGTAGTGTTGCCGTCCTGGTGGGTCTGATGTTACCACTGTCTGTTCTTCATGTTTTCTGGAAAAGTGACTGAATTAATATGTCAGTGTAGTACTATCTGAAGAATCTGAGAGCTATTAAAAGGCTTAAAAATAAAGTGATCAATTCTTTCTTTGTTCTCCTGACAGGATAATTGAAGCTATCTGCATAGGCTGGTTCACCGCAGAGTGCATCGTGAGGTTCATCGTCTCCAAAAACAAGTGTGAGTTTGTCAAGAGACCCCTGAACATCATTGACTTACTGGCAATCACACCCTATTACATCTCTGTGCTAATGACAGTGTTCACAGGCGAGAACTCTCAACTCCAGAGGGCTGGAGTCACCTTGAGGGTCCTCAGAATGATGAGGATCTTCTGGGTGATTAAGCTGGCCCGGCACTTCATTGGTCTGCAGACATTGGGTTTGACTCTCAAGCGATGCTACCGAGAGATGGTTATGTTGCTTGTCTTCATCTGTGTTGCCATGGCGATCTTTAGTGCACTTTCTCAGCTTCTTGAACATGGGTTGGACCTGGAAACATCCAACAAGGACTTCGCCAGCATCCCCGCTGCCTGCTGGTGGGTGATAATCTCCATGACTACAGTTGGCTATGGAGATATGTATCCTATCACAGTGCCTGGAAGAATTCTTGGAGGAGTTTGTGTTGTCAGTGGGATTGTTCTGTTGGCATTGCCTATCACTTTCATCTACCATAGCTTTGTACAGTGTTATCACGAGCTCAAGTTTAGATCAGCTAGATATAGTAGGAGCCTCTCGGCTGAGTTTCTGAATTAATGTGTTGCAAATCAATCCTTGCTCACACTTCATTTGGTTGAGTTGATACGACTTCTTATTCATGTGTTTTTCCCTGGGTGAGCCCTGCAGTGGCATTGTTGTCGTGTTGGTGGGATGAACTATATTCCAGTTGAAGGGATAAAGCAGTCTACTTACGGAGTAAACAGGACGGGGACCGCACACACAAAATAGTGACACCGAGAGTAAACTTTAGGACCTGGCTTTGTTTGGCCTTGGCTTTGCCTTGGCTCTCCCAGTTCTGTTGTTGTGGGATGTTGTTGGGCACATTATTTGAACACTTTAAAGCAGAAAGACACCATTCTCCAAATGCTTTTCCGTCTTAACGAATTCAGAAGAAGCTTGGAACTTAACAGTGTTATTTTTGAGACTAACATTTTCGTTTCTAAATGTTTTATAATTTCTCATATCAATGTCAGAAGTATCCTGGAAACATATGTCACATGTGGGAACTGTTTAACAAATACTTTAAAAAGTTGGCCCAAATTTAAACTGTATCATGGAGCTAGAGACAAGCAAAAATATTATTTGAAAAAACTTTGCACATTTCTCTATCCTCGGCTTAATTTTTGTGCCTGTCATCTCCCTTATCTTAACAACTTCATGGAACCCTAAGTGTGTTTTCTCTTCCTAGTTAGGTTCCCCACCTTCTTGAAATAACTTCCAAAGTGTATGTGATAACAGAGAGAGCTTGTGTTGTTTAGTATTTTTGTTGAGTGATCTTAGAATCCAACATTCAGATAGCCAAGAATTTCTAACATAAAATGATAACAGAAATGGTTTCATACTCTCAATGTTAGAACCCATAGCTCTCCACTTTCCCTCAGTACCACAGGTTTAAAAAACAAAAAGATATTTATTTAGCCTTTGGCACAGCAGTCATTCTTGGGTGTTGTCTGGGTTGTCATAAAAGGAGAAATGTTACTAAGGTCGGTGTCACTCTAAGCCAGCTGTAAGCAGTGCAGATGTAATAGTTGGTCCTGACCCCCCATCACTGTGAATCACAGTTTACACGGAAACTCTTCTTGTCAGGGTCTCAGCTAATAGACCACATTGCTCCATCAAGATTACTAGTGTTATGTTGCACAAAAGCAATGGCCATTTAGTGCTAAATCTTCACACTATGAATGAGACTCTGGAGTTTTCAATGCATTTTAATAAAGGAACCATGTGAACACACACTAAAGTCAAAGTCACTGGCTCACCAGTCATTTAGTTTGCATACTGTGATTGTCAGGGCTGAAGGAAATGGGTTGAGACCTGGATGTACTTCTCAAAGAAAGAATTGCTGGCAGTGTCCACTAAAGGAATACTAGCCTTCACCATTACGGGTAGAAAAACCAAGGCAAGAAAGAGTGCGCTAAGTAAGGAGTTTGGACTGAAAACTTTGTCTCATGTAAGCAGGCCGAGCAATTTATTCACCTCTTCATAGGCCTCACTTCTTTCTCATTGCCATGATCAGGTAATAATAATAGCACAATCATTTCCTTTTCCCTAATTCGTTTTTCTGAATTCATGTGAAACTGGTCATTCAAAAGAAAACAAAGCAAAACAAACCTTGCCGTTTCTTTCCTACTACCTTCATTGGTGTGCTAACTTCACACACTGGATTGTTATTTATGTATTTTTGTTGCATTTTAGCTGAACATATGGCATAGTTTTATTTATTTTTAAGCTTTGTGATTCATGCAAATTGTATGCAGATGATAGCTCATCTATATTATTAGTAAGAATATGGTACCCTTTAATTTCACTGGCTCTGGGATACTTCATGTGAATATGTGTTAACCTCTCCAAGCGACTCAGTACTGTTGTGTGCTGGGACCCTCAAGGGCACACACATACACACACACATTGCAGTGTTCTCACGGTGTGTGTTATAGATGGACTAATGAGTGACAGAAACTGATATGAAGAGACCAGGAGATGTACATGCCTGAATGTGCACATGTTTAGCCACACGTGGTAGCAAGTGATATTGCTGGGCTTTCATGGGGCCTGACTTTCATCACTTGGATGTTGCTAACAGCAGTCCAGCTACCTGTTTATAAACAAGGAGATGAGACATGATAAACTGGTTCATTCATAAATGAGCAAATACAACAGAGTTGGTCTGTCCAGGCTATTGGATGCGGTAGTGTGTCCGGGACAGGCATTTTCTTGTAGCTTTCTCTGGGTATCACTGATTTTTGCTTTATTTATTTATTTTATTTGTTATCTTGCTTTTTTGGAGATAGAGTCCCTTGCCGTGTACATAAGGCTGACCGCAAACTTGTGATAATCCTCCTGCCTCTGCCTCCCAAGTGCTAGAATTTCAGGTGCATGCCACAGCATACAGATGCTTTAAAAACAAACCCAGGATATGTGGTTCAGTGTTGAAGAACAATCACTGCTCTTGAAGAAAACTGGAGTTTAGTTCCCAACACCTACATAGTGGCTCAGAACTGTATGAAACTCCAGTTTCAGAGGCTCTGGCGCCCTCTTCTGGTGTCTCTGAGCTTCTGCACACATGTAATGAACATATACTCACACAGGTACACACACATACACACATACACACACACACACACAAACACACGCGCGCGCGCATTCACATAGATTTTAAAAATAAATCATTTTTAAAAAAATCACCAGGGTAATGTCTTAGGTGTACTTTAGTGTTCCTCATGGTTTGGTCTTTAGGGTAGAAGTACTTTCAGGAGGACCCACAGCCACCCCAAGAAGTCAGGTATCTTCAGCGAGAACACTGAGGAGGGAAAGATGCCCAAGTCTTTATTGTGAGTTTACTGCGTTTGAGCATATGTGATCTATTGCTCCTATGTGTAACTTAATTTGTATTCCCTGAAACAAGGGGTTGGGAAGACTGGAAAAACAAAATTTGGGAGTATGTGTAAAAGTGAGTATATAACTCAATAAATTCTCCTTTTTGTTGTTTTTGTTTGTTTGTTTCTTTTTTGAGATGTGGTTTCTCTGTGTAGCCCTGGCTGTCCTGGAACTCACTCTGTAGACCAGGCTGGCCTTGAACTCACAGAGATCTGCCTGCCACCTGAGTGCTTGGATTAAAGGCAAACACCACCACACCTAGCTCTTTTGTTTTGTTTTAATTATTATTACTTTTGTTGAGTTGCTTGTTCAAATACTTCCATTTGTTCTTGGGGTGATTGCACGTTTGTAAATTCGTACTTAAAAATGTTAAAATCTATTCATTCATAGTAATTGTTAGTGTATTGCAGAGGCAGGCAGATCTCTGTGAGTTCGAGGCCACTCTGGTCTACAAAGGTACACAGAGAAACACTGTCTTGAAAAATCAAAACAATAAAAGTGCATTTATTTATTTTACAGTGTATGCAGTGTGTGTGTGTGAGAGAGAGAGAGGGGGGAGAAAGGAAGGAGGGAGAGAGGGAGGGAAGAAGGGTCTAGGTCAGAGAACAGCTTACAGAGTCTGTTCTCTGTGTCCACCGTGTGGTTTCTAGGGATTGGACTCAGTATGTCTGGCTTGGCAGCAATCACCTTTACTGGCTGAACCATCTCCCTGGCCCTTTTAAATCTTTGTATGCACATCCTGCCTGCATGTCCCGTGATCCTGCAGAGTGGAGGTGGGCTGAAGTTGAATGTTGATGTGTGGAGAATTTTCTTAGTTGGTTTGATATTTTCTAGAAGAAGCTTGTTTTTTTCCTTTTTATACAGAAATGAAAATAAAGAACTGAAAGCTCCTAGTTTCACTATACCACCAGGCTTTGCAGCTTCACACTTAGGGCACAGGAGCAGAGTATTCCCCTTTGGCCCGACATAGGTGTGCAATAAAGCAGACCAACCACCCAGTCAGATCTGCAGTAATGTCTACAGGCTCCCAGGAAGTTAGGACTAAACAGATGTGGGGGGCCTTCTGGTCTACCTTACCCCAAGGTCTACACACTTTATCCCACCCAGACTCTAGCAAGAGCTGAAGTCCAGACTGCTGATCCTTTGCTCTACTCCTTCCTTCCCACCCCACTTTGTTTTTCTGTTTTTAATTTTGCAAAGTTAAAGTTAGAGAGGATTAAAAAAAAAACTTTCTTTAGGGGCTAGAGAGATGTCTCAGTGGTTAAGAACACTGGCTGCTCTTACCAGTGACCTGGGTTCAGTTCCCTAGTATCCACTTAGTGGCCTACAACCTTTCCTAACACTAGTTCCAGGGGATCCAGTGCCCTCTTCTGGACTCCAAGGGCACTGGCCACACATACATATGGTGTAATACATACATACATACATACATACATACATACATACATACATACACACACATTTTAAAATATATGTTTCTTTAGTGCTTTAGAGAGTCCTTCCCCACTTTTAGTTCTAACTAAAAAGTCATTGTTTTTAGAGGCCTTAAATGTCAGGAGGATTGGGGTTTTTGCAATGCCTTAGGGAACTCAGATGTTTATTTTATTTTTGTTTGTTTGATTTGTTTGGATTTTATGAAATAGGATTCTGAATATCCAAGACTGATCAGTCTCTCTCTCTCTCTCTCTCTCTCTCTCTCTCTCTCTCTCTCTCTCTCTCTCTCTCTCTCTCTCTCTCCAAGGTCTTATTATGTAGCTCTGGCTATCCTGGAACTCGCTGTATAGACAGAGACCTTCCTGCCTCTGCCTCCCAACCCCAGGCTAGTCTTGAACTAGTGACTCTCTGGTGTCTACCTCCCAAACCCTAAAATTACAGGCATGTGCCACCATGTCCAGAAGGAACTCACACGTCGAAGGGGTGTTTTGTCTTTGTTTTTCTTCTTTCTCGTGATACCTCATCCCTTTCCCACCCCTAGTGCTGGAAACTGACCTTATGCACGCTCAGCAAACACTCTTAGCACCGAGACACTCTCCTAGCCCTTCAGTAGAATTTTAGAAAAACTTGTGTGTGCGCATGAGTGCACGCCTGTGCGTGTAGGCAGTTGGTTATTGTTGTTGCATTGTTTAGGACAGCCGCAGCTGAGCAGGAAGCCCTGATGGAGAACTCTGGTCTGGCTCCAGTTGGTCTGGGAAAGCTGCATACACCCTGTTTGTTCAGCGAGCATTCATACGGTGTTTGCTTCCTGCCTTTCTAGAATCCATCTGCACTTGTGGGAATGGGCATGACAGTTCTGGTTCAGAAATAAAACTGATGCTTTACTGTCCCATTTGCTGTGGAACCTTCCATAGACTTGTGAGGTGTCACCGAGTGTGGTGATGATGCCCCACTAGGTGACAACTTACACGCACGCAATTCCCCAGTTCTCTCAGGCATTCCCAGGGAGCACTTTAACCTTTGTCCTCCTACTAGGCACTGAACCTGGGACCTCAAGCGTGTTGGTCATGCACACTACCACTGAACTACACTTCCCAGGAGTGCACTTTAGCTTTTGACCTTTCTTGTGGGCTCAATGGCCAGTTTAGGGAGTGGAGTGTGACAATCTTAACTTATACTGCATTTTCTGGGACAGGAGGGACAGCTTTTAGTACGTTTGGGAATCAGGAAATATGAATCTTTCTTTTCGAGACTTCTGGCTGTTCTTGGTCTCTTGCATTTCTATATGAACTTTAGAGTTGTATCATTTTTTTTCTTTTTAAATTTAATTTATGTTGGGGGGATTATCCTTGGGAACTGGTTCTCTTTCCACTGTGGGATTGTTAGACCCCCGGAAAACTCAGGTATCCGGGGTCCCAGGCCAAGACCACAGTCACCCCAATCACCAGGCGGATTCGAGAGCTTGCTGCAAACTGCATGAGGCTTTATTGGTTTTTTTAACAAGCTAACCCTATGTTAGCTCGGGGTCTTTCACCCATCCACCATGGCAGATGGCTAGCAAAGACAGCTCCTAGGGGCTCCCGAGAGATCTTGTAGGACAGCGTAAGGGGAGAGTCTAGGAGTACGCACAGGCTCACGATTGGTGTGCCTCCAGGCTTGGAGGGCTTGCCCTGTGTTGATTGGTCAACCACCCATAGGTCCTCCCAGGGTGGTTGCTATGCTCTGTGCGTCATTGCTGTGTGCAATGTCCGTAAAGTACACCCAGGGTCGTAAAGCATAGCGCCACCAGCTAACTTCTGATTGATTCCTTGTCATGAGGCAGGCATCTGACTTTCTAGTTTCTAGGACAAGGTCAGACAAGCACGTGTTCGGCTGTTATGGCTGCCGAAAGGGGAGCTGGTCCCTTTCAGGATCTTGATGTGGAACTCAGGTTGTCAAGCCCTCAAGGCAAGCCCTTATACACATGGAGCAGTTGCATTGGCCTAATGTATCATTTTCTCTTCATGAAAAACAACTGGAATTTTTATTTGCTAAAAAATTTTTTTTTACAGTGTCAAACTAGCCTAGGATGGATTTAAAGTCCAGGCTAGTGTTGAACTTAGTTCTCACTCTTGACTCAGCCTCAGGCATGTTGGGGTTACAGGAATGCACTACCACATACAAATGCTGGTAGTTAAAATTTTGGCATGGTATGGATCTCACCAAATCTATACATCAATTAAGATATTATCACCATCTTAACAGTGGTAAGCATTCCAACCCATGAACATGGACCATCTTTTCATTTGCTTCTTAGGACAGAGATTCCTACCTTTCCATGTGCACTTTGGTTTAATTTATTCCTATGTCTTTGTTTTTTTCTTTCTTTGTTTTCTCTGTGTGTCCCTGGAGCTCACTTTGTAGACCAGGATAACCTCCAACTTAAAGATCTGCCTGCCTCTGCTGATGCTATTGTAAGTGGAATTCCCACCCTACCCCCCCCCCCTTTTTTTAAGACAAGGTTTCACTGTGTGGCCGTGACTATCCTGGAACTCACTATGTTGACCAAGCTGGCCTTTAACTCTTGGGGACTCACCTGCCTCTGACTCTCAAGTGCAGGTTTTAAAGGTGTGTGCCATCACACCCAGCTGGTATTGTTCTCTTGATTTTGTTTTAAGAGTGATCCTTGCTATCACATGGTAATCCTGATTGTTATCTAGCCTTGCTGAATTCACCTCATTGGCTCTCACAGCTTTGAAAGGGTTCTGGGGGTTTTTCTGTTGTTGTCACAATATCTACAGTTTCCAATCTAGACACTTTCTAATTCTTTCTCTTGCTTAATTGCCCCTGTTGGGACTTCCATTACAATGTCAAATGTAAGTGGCTAGTGCAACATCCTCTTCTTATTCCTGGCTCAGCGGGAAGTTTCCACTCTTTCACCATTAGTATGATGCTGGTGGTGGCTCTCTCCAGGCTGGGGGATCTTGTATTCCTAGATGTATGGCAGTTTTTATCATGACGGAGTATTAGTTCCTAACAATGTGTTTTCATGAACAGATGGGAAGGCTTTATGGTGAGTCCAGTTGCACTGCCTGTGTCGGGAAACATATTTTGCTGATGCCGGTCTCTAAGTCTCTTCCAAGGTACTAATCAAGTTGAAGACACAGAAGTGCTTGCTAATGGCTTTTAAACAGCTCCTCAATAGATGTACATGGTTTCCGAGTCTATTCAGCTGACTCTTCATTAACCCAAGTTAATTTGAGTTTGTGTTCACTTGGCCTAAAGACAGAGATAACTTGGCCGTAGAAGATACAAGATGGTTTGTTCTTATTGGTTGGTTTCTTCAGATGCTTTTTTTATTAGCTGACCTTGGATTCTCAGAATCAGACAAGTTGGGTACCTCTGTCACCCTGAAAGGTCAGTGGTAATGAGAATTAACCCCCCCCATCTCTTATGTGTCTGTCTGACTCTCTCTTTTCTTTCCTCTGTCTGTCTCCCATCTCTTTCTCCCTCTCTCCAGAGGAAACGCTGAGAATTGAGCTTCCTAGTAGAACTGAAGTCTGTATCTGTATATTTTTACAAAGGAAACATGTTTCTGAGTTCTAAGTGGTGGTGGTGAGGGTCTCAAAAATAAGACTTAATAGTTAACCTGCCTTGGGTGAGGGGATTGCATTAGAAAAAAAATTAAGCTGAAAGTAGGTACGGATACCTGGGTAATTTTTTCTTTAGTTCTGAGTAGGAACATTTTCTTCATGGGTGTTGCCTCTATATGTGATTGTTTAAATGCTATCATCCCAACACTTAAAAGACCACGGCAGGAGGATTTCAAAAACAACCTGGTCTACATAGTCAGGCTTTGTCTGAAGCCATGAAAAGTGTAGGTGTACTCTTTTGCCTGTGAGGTACACAAAGATGACTGTTGGTGGGGGTGGGGGTGTCTTTGCAGATACTGTCTGAAAAGCCCTCTACCTGCTTGAGTCTGGAGATCCTTTCTAGGGAGATGGCTCGGTGGTTAAGAGGATACACTTCTCTTGCAGAGGACCCAAGTTCAATTCCCAGCACCCCACATCAGGTGGCTCACAACCACCTGTAACTCCAGCCCCAGGGGATCCAATGGGCTCTCTGGCTTCTGCGGGCGCCTTCACTCATATTCAGTCCCACCCCCATAATTAATTTTTTTACCTTAAAAGTGGATAAAAGTCTGAGCCGGACGTTGGTGGCACATGCCTTTAATCCCAGCACTCAGGAGGCAGAGGCAGG
The DNA here is from genome assembly GCF_003668045.3 of Cricetulus griseus. Classification (NCBI taxonomy): domain Eukaryota; kingdom Metazoa; phylum Chordata; class Mammalia; order Rodentia; family Cricetidae; genus Cricetulus; species Cricetulus griseus. The sequence goes on along the minus strand of NC_048598.1, from coordinate 85,203,453 downwards.
CAGACCTCTGTGAGTTCGAGGCCAGCCTGGTCTACAAGAGCTAGTTCCAGGACAGCCTCCAAAGCCACAGAGAAACCCTGTCTCGAAAAAAACAAACAAACAAAAAAAGATAAAAGTCTGTTAGTTGGCTTGAGGCTCTTTTCCGTAAGTGCTGAGTCTAGATTTTTAAATGTAGTTTATCATCATGAATGCAGTCATCCTGAAATCCCTTCAGGAAGGAAGTGACGGAAAGGTTTGCTATGATCTGTCAATAGCAGATTCAAATGTTGGAAGACCGCTTGTAGGTATTCCAGTGTGACAGACTTCTAATGGGTAGACCCCACAGGCATTTTTCATGAGTAATACAGCTAATCTGGCATTTGAAAGCTTAACATTTCTCTAATTTCATACAAATTCCCCGAAGATCTTTGGCTGATGGTTATATTTTTAATAATTTATTTTTGAGATAGGGTTTCTCTGTGTTGCCCTGACTATCCGGGAACTTGCTTTGTAGACCAGTCTTAATAAATCTTATGAATGTGCTGAACAAATGTTACCACTCTTCAGTGCAGGCTAGCAGACCTAATGGAGCTTTGAACCTAGATTTGGGTCACACTGGTATGAAATATATTTGTAAAAATGTTTTGTGGAAAAAGCTCTCAAAGAGAGAGATACTTTGCCCTAACTGTATGATAAATGTATTCAGTATGATGCATAACAATTGTTCATGAGACCAGTAGGATCCCCAATTCTTAGTTACCAAGTGCTTGAATAATGGCTACAATTCCTAACATATGCAGAGTAATGCAAATTATAGCAACTTTTTAAAATTAAAAACAATGTACTGATGTTTTATTACTTTTGTTTAGTGTTTGTAAGTATTCTAAAAGCAAATCTCTGGCCCTAGTTATTAATCTAATAAAATTCATTTAGAGAAAGGTTCTAGCCAAGAGTCTTAGGAATATATCTTTTGGGGGCTGGAGAGATGGCTGCAGTTAAGAGCACTGGTTTCTCTTCCAGAGGACCCGGGTCTGATTCTCAGCATCCATATGGCTACTCACAGTTCTCTGTAACTCCAGTTCCAGGGGACCCAACATCCTCTTCTGAGGACTGAACACACATAGTACACAGACACACATGCAGACAAAACACCCATACACATAAGAAAGAAAATTAAATAAATACTAGAAATGAGTCTTTAGGGTTTCTATTTAGCTCTGTGGTAGAGTGCCTGCTGAGAATGCACAAGCTCCTGGGTGAGGTCTCCGTCTAACTGGTTTTGTTGTGGAGACAGGGTCTCAAATCTGAGATTGTTTATAGCCCAGTCTGTCCTTGCACTTGAATCCTCTTGCTTCAGCCTCCCAAATGCTGAGGTTTCAAGTAAGTGCTACTTATGTCTCAGCCCCAAACCCCAAAAGCTACGAGGTCCGTTCTGAGTGGGGGAGCATGGACTTGGAAACTCCTAGTAACCCAACGGTGATAAAGACCAGACATAGGCATCTTGTCATCTTTAAAGAGCTCTCAGTTCCATGCTGCAAAACTGGAGTCTCTTCTTTATTCATCATTTTTCTGGCTGTTTTCCTAACCATGCTTCCCTGGCCATGAGGCCATTTCTCTCTCCTCCAGTCGACCCCCCTGCCAGCTATCTCCTAATTCTCTCCTCACTTGTCCTGTACACCTAGCCCTCTGCCCTGGTGCAGGCCTATTCAACTGCTTAGTTCTGTAGAGACACAAACTAGGAGGCATTCTCCACTGAGGCTATGCCATTCAATAGCAGATTAGCTAGCATCTGCAATACAATTGTAGACCAGAGCTTCCTGTTACTGGAACTGGAGGTTTGGACCTTGAGATATTCCCTAATGGAATTTTCCTGGCTCCTGACAACGTGTGTGTGTGTGTGTGTGTGTGTGTGTGTGTGTGTGTGTGTGTGTGTAAGTCGGGTTCTCCTGTAGTAGCCCAGAGTGCCCACATATTCGATGACAATATCAGTAACCCTGTATTTATAAACTCACTTGTTCAGGGAAACACAGAGGTTACCCAAGGTTATAGATATGTCTACAAGTTTATAGATACTGCTATAAGAACTTAGAGCAGCTGCCTTCTGCCCCTCAGGGTCTAGTAATCAGGGCTGGTATGACCCTGGTCCATGTGGCATCTCTCTGCTTCTCTTCTAGCACCTTCACCCTTTGGATTCTACTGGTTGATTTCTTTCCCTGTTTCCTGTTCAAAGTCTGTATTGGCATCAATTTGGCCTTACCATTATCTAGGCTGGGGAAGAGATTTTCCACAGCCATGCCCCCTGTTAGGGGAAGTAAGGATGAGAAAGTGACTCTGGAGAGTTTCTTTACAAGGATGTGTTGGGAGCACTATAATATGGCTCCTAGAGACACTGAGCAGGACTGTTCCCCGGCTACTAAACTAGTGACATGTGATCACTGGACATGATAAGCAGGAAGTAGCAAATTATTTAGATGTCATAACAGTTGGCCTGCCTGCCATCCTCAAGAGTAGAAAGTGGGTTTTATTCAAATGTCTTAATTGCTCTCCTTATACAGTTACAAGAGGAATGAATCATTCTGTGGGCAGAAGGTGTGGCTGGTTGGTATCTGTGCCTAGAAGTTCGAGTGTGCTTGAATTAAAGGTGGGGGCCTGCTTAGTTAATTACTAACTCAGCAGACTTGAGATCTCTCCAGCTAAAGGAACACACACTTCAGTTGGCCTCACCCACCTTTACCCTAACTGTTAGCACATCTCAGCCTTGGGAAAGCTCTGTGGGATTGGTACCAGTGATGCCCAAGGATGGTTTTATATCTGCCTACCCCAGAATCAGCAGCGACCTCACAACCAGATGACTCCTGGCATTCTGGGAAAGGGGAATTTGGGTTGTGAATTTTTACAGTTACTCGGTGTGCAGCTCTTTTAGCGTTTGCCATCACCACCATCATCGTCACCACCACCACAATCACTATCCCATCTCACCATCATCACCACCATCACCACCACCATCATCACCACCATCATCACCATCATCATCTTTCAATGTCCAGTTAGGTCATCTGATTTTTTTGAATCTTGTTTTCTTTTTCTTTTATTTTGATCTAATTTGGAAACTTAATAAGCAATTCCTGCCAAACCTGCCCTTAAAATAACATTTTTCTATGGTACTTGATTGAATTATTGGGCAAAAATAATTAGAATTTTTTCTCTTAGTGTCACTGGGAGTTTGGTAGACGAAATGAATACTGTCCAACTTTTTAAAAAAAGATCTCCCTTATTATTAGTTTATTGTTTATTTATTAGGTTATCTTTGTGTTTGGGGCATTGTGGGGCTGCTTCCATCTTAAGGAAAACATTTTGAATGTGACTGTGATTGGTAATCAAATTTATTTTTACTGAATAGCATTGTATCAGTAATTAAAAATACATACTCTCTAAGTCTTTGGGTTAGAGCAGAAATCTCATTTTTTTTTTCTGTCTGTGTTGTATAGTATCAATCGTTCTTCTGTTCTAAGACCCAAATTGATGGTGTACTTGTTAATGCACCAAATGGCCTGTGACTTGGATTTGTGTTATCCTTCATTTTAGAAAGCCATTGACTGGAAATCCCCAAAGAAGCCATTAGGCCTTTTCTAACTTGAAAGTAAAGACTAGATCTACGTCTGTAAAGTTTGCATAATATGGATTATTTTTAAAAACTGTAATCTACATGTTATAGATTATGCTCTGTTTGAATTATATATGTAAAGTGTGTGTGTCTGTGTTGCACTCACTTAGTGCTCTCTATATTTGACCATTTGTATCGTGATTGTTCAGTTTCATGCTTAAAAATAATAAGAAACGTTTTATTCTATGTACTTTAATTTTTATTTTGAATTAAGTGTAATTTTGACCCATGAACAAATCACCATGCCATCCTGAATAAGACAAATGCCTCTCACCTTAGTTCAGAATAGCGTGAATTTTAATGCCCATTTTTGTTATGTTCAGGTTGTAAGTAACCTTATAGTAAAGGTAGCCTTATGTGGAAAGCCTTATTGCAAAGATATTGGAGAACTTAAAATATTTTTTCTAGAATTCTTACTTGGCTATTTGGGGGCATATAAAAGAACATTTGGAAGAGTTCTCTTTGAGTTATGTGTGGGATATGGCCATGAATGTCTCTACAGTTTGATGTTTGTGTTTATGCTGTGTATGCTGTACCTCAGTTTCCTGGTTGGCACTGTTACATGATAAAGTCCATCAGTGGATAAATTGCTGTGTGTCAGAGACAGAGACAGAGACAGAGACAGAGAGACTGACTTGCCTTAAAATAGAGCAGCCTTGTATGGTCATATAGACTTTCCTGTGACTCATATTTCTGTGTACCTCATGAGTCAGCTGTGACAGAATCCATGCATGCAAGAAAGAATAGCTTGTCTTACTGTGGATAATCTAAACCTGAGTTAAAAAGTATTTCACCATGTAAAGATGTTATGGAAGACAGCAGTATATGTGTGCTTTTGGCTTTTCTTGTTAAAAGACAACACATGGTCAAGCAAGTTAAAGGAGGTATTGGTTTTAACCATTCTTTTTATTGATCTTTTTCTCAATGGCAGGAGTTGTGCTATTTCACTTGCTATTTCCACTGCTAACAGTCACCATTAATGGTCACTGCATATATTACAGGGGTCAGATGCTCTGTGCCAACCAGTACAGAAGATAATACAAAGGGTAGAGGGGTATATTTTAGTTTGGGATTTAAGGTCATTACATTGTATGATCAAGTCTTGGAGAAATGATGGTTCATGGCCATAGCTTTTGTCATCTAATAAAAGTCTTTAAATCAGTTCTGTCTGTGATTGCTTCTACCTTAATACAGACGTAGTAAAGTGTGTGTTCATTTCGGTCCCAGCTTTTCTCGGCTGTATTACATATGTATTTGTGTCAGACTTTTGATAGTCCCTGGAAATGTACATCACATACTTAACTCATGGTTGAAGTTTTTTTGGCCTCTTCGGTCCTTAAGGAGATAATATTTTATTAAGCATTAACTTTGTTATAATGTAAACATGTTGTATGCACATCTGCAAAACCAGATTTGTACAGCTGGAACATCTGAAGAATTAATAAATCTTGACTTTGAGGCCCAGCCCTCGTTTGATATGAAATGCATGTTACTTTATTGGGCTGACTTAATCACTGGCTGTGTCCCTTCTTGATTGACTTAATCTTTCAAGCCAATGCTTCATTTTGCTTAATGGACTGGTGGATAAAGTCTACACTCCCCAGTACCGGGGATGGATACACGGCCTTGCACAGGCAAGAGCACCCTGCAGTTGAGCTCTGTCCCCAGAAGTTGTCCCCTGGCAATGGTAGTGCCCTTGTTGCTGGGGGTGGGGGGCATGAACCAATTGTGTGGTTCCTCTGGCTCACAGCTATTCTTTCTTCCTCTTAACTACTCCTCTATGGTAAGAACATGATCAATGTTAGATTCCTGTTAATGATAATGACTACACATAGGCATGGACTGGGTGTGAACTTGAATAGAAAGTCTCGCTAATTATACTTCCCAATGTTGCTGGTGTTCAGTCTGTTCTCAGTGGCAGAAAGAACTTTCAGTTCTAATGAATAAGCCATGCGACTCTCCTCCCTCTTTGCCTCTATTTTGTCTGCATCATCGTCTCGAAACCTCCACCTTCCACCTTCAGCAAGGTCCCGCCACCATGGCAGATACAGCCACAAGAGCACAAGCCAGTGGGGGGCCATTTGCCTGGGCTGTCACAGCGGGCCTTGGCAGTGGGCTTCATTGTGACTTCAGGGGAGCAGAGAAATACCATCGGAAACTCTCTGAGGCAATAGGGCCCAGCATCTGTCCAAGGGCTCCCTGCCTGAGACGTGAAAGTCTGCTTATGTACCAGAAGAGGTTTCCTGTCATTTATTGCTTTTAAAGTGGTTGCTTCAAGGGTTCGGCATAGATGCTAAGAACAGTGGGGAATCATGAGGAAATTGTGCTAATTGCATTTAAGATAGGAGCCCATGAGGCAGGTAACACTCATGTGCTGTTAACCACGGTGATGAATTCTCAGCCACAAGGTTTGCTTCTTGTCTGAGCTTTTTTTTTTTTGTTTTTTTTTGTTCCCCCTCTTTGGGTTTTATTTTTGGAACTAATCAGGTTTTTGTTTTTCTTTTAAGGAAAAAAAATAATAGCAGATGTCAGACTGAACACTATTTGACTGGATTATTTTTCTCCTACTTAAAAGAAGTGTAAGCCCAATGTGCCTGGTTGAGGATCACGACCACAGAAGATTATTAATGTTCTTTTGATAAAAGTGAGGGAGGGAAGAATCTCCACGGATCACCCCTCCCTACCTTTTATTCATGTCTCAGGGAGACAAGGTGTTAGAGGTACAGAGTGTCACCACCCTGTCCTCTACGAATCTTACTCAAGGTCTGTCAGAGCACATCTTCTGCATTCAGCCTGTGAAGACAGGGGAGTCCTGATTAATATTTGTCCAGCAATGTGTTTTGGCACTGGACAAGTGTGGTGCAGCTTTTCCAGAACCAAGGAATGTGCGCATGTGTGGGTGGCCCTCCCATCTGCTGAGAACGTTGAAGCAAGCCTTTCTGCCTTGCCCAGTCTTGAATTTGCAGAATTCAAGTGTGGTCTTGAAGAGCCAGAGGGTTCCTGAGAGAGAAGAACTTGAGCTAGACCAGCCCTAGACAGCAGGGTTCTTTCTGCTGGCATTCTCTAGAAGAGTGAGTTGAGATACCTTACAAATGAATCTGTATATTAGAGATGAAAGAAAACACGAAAGACAAATGTATCCCTATCAATAGGTATCTCATTTATTCTCAACTCATTTTGCTCTGTGCTAGGCTCTCATCGAACACACACACCCTGGAGCTGGGGACAGAGACCAGAGATGAAAGATACGAAGATAAGTGACTGCTACTCGATCCCAGAAGACAACCACCATTGGGATCCTGCAGAGATGGTTCTCAGATTCAGAGACAGACACCTAAGGATTGGTGATGCTTGTTGGGTTCAGTGGACTAAAGCAAGAGAAGGGGGCTTATATTACACACTTTAGTGAGTAAGCACACGGGGAGAGAGCCACAGAGGGACGTCAGCCAGGGGACTGACACAACATACCAGGATTTGTGCTTAGGAAGGGCACTGCCAGCTATATTCAGGATACAGAGCGACTGGGGACCAAGAGATAACTGAGACACTTGTAGTCATTGTTCAGCAAGGAAAAAGTGGTGAGTGGATCCGGTAGCAAGGGTGGGAGACACAGTGCGTGAACAGCTTTCTATGGAAAATAGTTCTGTAAATGGTGACTTGGACATAATTCTGATGGAGACGTCTCACAGGCTGGTGACTCTGCCTGAAGTACCGAGAAGAGGCCTGTCCAAAGCTATCCAGATGTCAAGATGGGAAATCCTTGCCTTGG